>NC_064426.1:35872500-36172500 GCF_023375975.1 Astyanax mexicanus | reverse complement strand
CATAACTGAGACAATAATACATTGTGGTGGCGTAACGGCCATTGGCCTGGAACCCCATTGCGATGTCACAAAGGCCATTAAGACAGTGCTACATTGTGATGTCATAATGGCCATTGTGATGGTACTTCATTTTAATGTTATGATAGTCATTGTATCATGTTTTATATCGTATTTTAAAATATCTTATGTCGTATTAAAATGTTATGTACTCCAAGCTCCTGTTTGGAGGACCTCTGTCCTCAAACATCTCGAGCCATTAAACCAAGCAAACCGCAGCCATGGCTCAAAAATGACACGCTCAGGGAACTACGCTCCAAACTCAGAGCTGCTGAAAGAAAATGGCAAAAAAAGCAAAGCCAGACAGACCTAAAAAACTACCAACTGCTCCTGGCTTCTTTTTCAGCCAGCCTCACTGCTGCTAAAGCTGAATTCTATCACAAAAAAATCAGCTCCCTCACAGACTCCCGGAAACTATTTGCTACATTCAAAACACTACTCAACCCTCCACCTCCTCCTCAGGCTACCTGCCTTACGGCTGAAGCTCTTGCCTCATTCTTTACTGGGAAAGTGGCAGCTATCAGCAGAGAGTTTACTGATGCGACATGTAGCAGTCCTACATCATGCTCTGCTGCCCGGTATCCCTCTACCGAAGGCGTCGCTTTCTCCTCGTTCGCTCCTCTCACTGAGAACGAGACACTGGCTCTCCTAACGCGTAGCCGTCCTACTACGTGTCCACTTGACCCGATTCCTTCAGACCTTCTGCAAACCATTGCACCTGCAATCATTCCGGCTATTACTCACACGATCAATGCCTCTTTAACATCTGGTGTGTTCCCGACTGCTTTTAAACAAGCACAGGTCACACCACTGCTTAAAAAGCCTTCTCTCAACCCCGCCCAGGTTGATAACTACAGACCGGTCTCACTACTGCCTTTTCTTTCTAAAACATTAGAAAGAGCAGCTCTCAATCAAGTCTCTGGCTTCCTCACCCAAAATGACCTCCTGGACCAGAACCAATCTGGTTTCAAGAAAGGGCACTCTACTGAGACGGCTCTGTTGTCTGTGACAGAAGTGTTAAAAACTGCTAGAGCTGCAGGACAGTCCTCAGTGCTCATTCTGCTGGACCTCTCGGCTGCTTTCGACACAGTCAACCATGACTTCCTCCTAACTATACTCTCGAACATGGGGATCTCAGACAATGCGCTGTCATGGTTCAGATCGTACCTCACTGGGCGCTCGTTCAGGGTGTCATGGCAAGGACGGCTGTCCCCAGCCCACTCGTTACCCACTGGGGTTCCCCAGGGTTCGGTACTGGGACCTCTTCTCTGCTCAATATACACCACCTCTCTAGGTCGGGTTATCCGCTCACATGGTTTTTCCTACAACTGCTTTGCTGACGACACTCAGCTATACCTGTCGTTCTCACCAGATGATCACTCAATCTCTGCACGAATATCACAGTGTCTCTCAGACGTATCCGCATGGATGAAGGAACATCACCTCCAACTAAACCTCTCAAAGACTGAACTTCTGGTCATACCAGCAAAACCTTCTATTCAACACAACTTTGCCATAACCATCGACTCTCTCTCTCTCTCTCTCACCGACAAAGGTTGCTAGGAACCTGGGTATCATGGTTGATGACCAGCTTCTCTTCACGCACCATGTGGCCTCAGTTGCTCGATGCTGCCGCTTTGCGCTTTACAACATCGGAAAAATTCGACCGTTTCTGACGCAACAGGCCACCCAACTCCTGGTACAAGCTGTGGTAATCTCATGCCTCCACTACTGCAATGCCGTACTAACTGGCCTCCCGGCCTGTGTAGTAAAACCACTACAGATGATTCAGAATGCAGCAGCACGTTTGGTCTTCAACCAACCAAAACGGGCACATGTCACTCCGCTGCTCATTGAGCTCCACTGGCTACCGGTTGCTGCTCGCATCAAATTCAAAGTGCTTACTATCGCCTACAAGGTGATGACAGTACAGGCTCCTTCCTACCTGCACTCGCTCCTGAAGGCTTACGCTATCTCCCGGCCGCTGCGCTCCTCCAATGAATGTCGCCTCGCTTTGCCAAACAAACATTCACACAAAGCAATCCAGACTGTTCTCATACAGAGTTCCCCAATGGTGGAACAAACTACCTTCCACTACCAGATGAGGAGAATCTCTCGCTATCTTTAAGAAACTCCTGAAGACAGAGCTCTTCAAAGAGCACTTACTCTCCTAACACCTCTAACAAACTAACTAATTCTAACCTCATCTCCTTCTTCCTCTTCTCTACTCCTCTATCCCATTATTTCCCTCTGACCTCCTTAAGGCCCTATCTATAGATGCTTCTATTATTTTTGTACTTAACCTCTTCTATTATTTGCACTTCAATATTGTAAGTCGCTTTGGACAAAAGCGTCTGCCAAATGTAATGTAATGTAATGTAATGTAAAAAGTTTAAATAAAGGTTCATTGGATTGGAATAAAGGAAAGCTGGAAAATGATCATAAAAAAATTAATCGTTGAATGACAAATGATTAGTATATAAACTTAAACTTGTCATTATTATCCAAGGGTTTCCTTTTTTGACCTCTCACCCACTCTGTTCACACCCCTCCCCTGATGTTCATCTTCCCTCTCTCATTTCACTTACAGCTAATCTCAGTCTTTCTCCTCCCTCCTCCTCTCTTCTCTCCTCTTTCACACAGATTTGAGACACAAAAACATTGGGACGCTTATAAACTCTGACTCATCCTCACAGCTAGTGAAGCGTTTACTGGCCTCTGCTGGTCAGAGGATGCACTGGGAACAAAATTAAATCCCATTATAATTTAAATATTACTTAATCAAAGGTGTTAGGAGTCAACAATGCATGCAGGCCACAAGATTCTCGTTCTACCTTACTCTACCTCACTTTACCTCACTTTACCTCGCTTTACCTCACTTTACCTCACTCTACCTCACTCTACCTCACTCTACCTCGCTTTACCTTGCTCTAACCTATCTCTACCTCTACACTGTAAACTCAGAAGTTGTTTGAACTCAAATGATTTAAGTCTGTTTTACATAAAATTGGATATTTCTAAACAATACTCAACTATTTTGAGTTAGTTGAACATTTGTAGGCAGAAAAAAACATTCAAACTGAGATCTTTGAGTTGAACCAACTTATAATAACTGAGTTTAGTCTGTTGCCATTAACAGCTTCTTTTCCATTGGCTTCTGTCACAATCTATTTGCATACTGGGTGTGTCCAACAGTTTCTGACTAACACTCACCATCAGTGTGTAGTGATTCCCCCTGGGCTACCTTAAAAATAATTAAATTTCCCCTTTAGTTGTAATAACTTGATGTTTTAATTTATGCTAACTCAAATTTTCATTTCCCGTTGCTTAAATAAATTTAGTAAACCGGCTGCCTTAAAAAAGTTACGTAAATTCAACTTATCCAGTCTTACAGTATAACAAAAATAAAAAAGTTAAATCAACTTCCCCTTTAGTTGTAATAAATTGATGTTTTAAGTTATGCTAAATTAAGTTTTATTACCCATTACTTAACTTTTTTAAGGCAACCGGTTTCCTCACATTTTTTAAGTAAATTCAACTTATCCAGGCTCACAGTGTACTCTCATTTCTGAGTTTGTTACTTACCATGATATTGTGTAAGCAAGACTTCCACAACACTAGGCAGGTGATTATAATGTTATGGCTGAACAGTGTGCAAAATTCGTCTGTGAAAGTTATTGCTTAAATAAAGATTCATTCAACATTCTGATTACTGATGTTCATGGTGTTTTATATTTGAGTAATTTAGGTATATTTTCTCTGTAATTCTTCTACTTTCATGGAGCCATTAATCACATTATTACTGGTCACACACACATTAACTGACTACACATGCTTAATAACTGTACTACAAAACTCTGATCTAATATCCCTAAGATTTTGAAGATTTTCCTTTAACAGGACAAGAACTGATGTAAAGGTAAATATCGCCACCTGCTGGCCAACTGTCAGTAGTGACATTATTGACAGTGGTCCATATTTAATTTATGTATAATCTTGGCTATATTACTAAGTCTTTAACTAAATGCATGCTAGCATTGTCTTGTCATTGTTACCTTTAATGATGGTAAAATGTTACCTTTTAAGATGATAAAAAGGGCCCCAGACGGAAGAATCACACAAACATGTGCAAAATAAAAATGCAGAAGGATAATTATACATGTTATAATGCATTGACTCTATTTTAATATATGCACATATGTGTGGAGTTAATTCAATACACTCATTTCTGTATTGTGTGGGTGGTATAGTTGGTTATGCATCAGTTCTGTGCGTCTCTTCTGTTTCATGTTGTCTTCTCTCTGCTTCGTAAATGTCTGAGAGAAAGAAAGAGAGAGAAAAACAGAAAGAGAGAGAGAGAGAGAGATGCTTGGTTGTTCTGTTCAGTGTACAGATTCAAGCTGTTCTTTTAGAAAAGAGCCGAGCTTTGGAAGATGGCCAATATAACTGTGCTGTACAGATGGTGGAAGCAATTATTTTGTGTGTGTGTGTTTGTGTGTGTGTGTGTGTACCTGTAACAGGAGGGACTTCAGCTCCAACAGTTCCGGTCACACTGCGAGGGGGTGGGGGTGGTACAGCGCTCCTGGATCACAGGAATCAAGTGTGTTAGTGTGTATGTGTGTGTGTGTATGTGTGTGTGTGTGTATTTTTGTCTATGTATAATTTGACAATTTGTGCACTACATGGACAAAATTATTTGGACACCTGTAAAAGATTTCATGTAATTGTAGGACATGTTCTTGTAAAATTAATTATTACAACGTTTTATAAGGAGTGTATTACGCTTTTTTAAGAATAAAAAAATCTGTTAAAAAAAAAGATTTCATGTAATTATAGGACAAGTTCTTGTAAAATTAATAACTATTTTGTTTAATAAGGAGTATCTGATACTTTTTTTTAAGAATTAAAATCTGTTAAAAATGAAAGATTTCATGTAATTATAGGACAAGTTCTTGTAAAATGAATAATGATTTTGTTTAATAAGGAATCCGTAATACTTTTTAAAAACATTTTAAATATGTTAAAAGTGACAGATTCCATGTAATTATAGGACAAGTTGTTGTAAAATGAATAATTATTCTGTTTAATAAGGAGTGTATGATAATTGTTTAAGAATTAAAATATGTTAAAAATGAAAGATTTCATGTAAATATAGGACAGTTTCTTGTACAATTAATAATTATTGTTTTATATGGAGTGTATGACGCTTTTTTAAGAATTAAAATGTATATAAATAGAAAAGATTTCATGTAATTATAGGACAAGTTCTTATAAAATTAATAACAATTTTGTTTAATAAGGAGTGTATGATACTTTTTTTAAGAATTAAAATATGTTAAAATGAAAGAGTTCATGTAATTATAGGACAAGTTCTTGTAAAATTAATAATGATTTTGTTTAATAAGGAATATGTAATACTTAAAAAAAAATGTTAAAAGTGAAAGATTTCATGTAAATATAGGACAAGTTCTTGTAAAACTAATAACTATTTTTGTTTACATAATACTTTTTTAAGAGTTAAAATATGTTAAAAATGAAAGATTTCATGTAATTATAGGACAAGT
Source organism: Astyanax mexicanus (assembly GCF_023375975.1). NCBI lineage: Eukaryota > Metazoa > Chordata > Actinopteri > Characiformes > Acestrorhamphidae > Astyanax > Astyanax mexicanus. The sequence goes on along the minus strand of NC_064426.1, from coordinate 36,166,879 downwards.
TCTTGTAAAATTAATAATTATTTTTGTTTACATAATACTTTTTTAAGAGTTAAAATATGTTAAAATGAAAGATTTCATGTAATTATAAGACAAGTTCTTGTAAAATGAGATAATAGTTGTTAATCATAGTAAATACAATAACTTTTTGTTTATTTTTTTATTTATTTTTTTTTACGGTTTATGTCTGTTTTAAATGTCGCAGTCATTTTCTATTTTTTTAACAGACATTTTCTGGCTTTTGAAAAAGTACTGTTTTTTACACTTATTTTTTTAACAGTGTGCTCACACTGCTAAATTAAAGAAACAAAGAAAAACATCCAACATAGCCAACAGTGTATCTGTGGCCACAATCTGACCAAAAACTGTAGAAGGTTGGATCAAATCTGAAATAATCTGAAAACTCCTGGTTTATGAATATGCATGAATGCACATGCAGGCAGGCCTGCTCACCGCTCCCTGTGCTGTGTGTGGGCAGTGTGCAGAGGGTCAGAAGGGTGGTGAAAGCTTGGAATGGTCTGGAGCTGAGGGATCTGAGGACCAGTCAGTGGAGGCATCCACACGGAGTGAGATAATGCAGGGTTATATGGGTAGTAGTGATGGAACACCTCTGCATCATCCTCAGCTGCTACAGGTGGACCTAAATGCTGTTATGAAGATCATGAAAGATTACTGATGGAACAATACTGCAGTTCTATTCTTCTATACAGGTAAGAGAATTGGGTTATTATTGATCACAAGGTTGTAGGTTTATACCAAGGTCTCCCTAGCTGATCCTGTTGTGCCCTTAACCATCTACTTAAACACTATTACCCTACAGGAAGAACATCTGGATATTACACAGTGCGAGTGTCACATCCTGACCCTGTTCCCTGTCTGTCTCTGTGTCTAGTGTGCTCTGTTTGTTTACCTTGGTGTCTGTCAGTTCTCCCACATGCTCCCTCTGTAGTCATTTGTAGCTCCGCCCCTAAGCTTAGTCCACGTCTTTACCTGAATTTTTGTCACCTGTGTCTATTTGTAGCTCCGCCCCCTCGATACCTGTGTTCCCAGGTGTTTCGTGTGTTCCCTGTGTGTATATATAGTCCTAGTGTTTCAGTCTGTGTTCGTGGGTCTTTGCACCTTCCCCCTATCGCTTGTTTCTCCCGTGTTTCCGCTCCTTCATAGCCCTTGTGTTTTGCTATCTCTTGTTTATTCCTTTGTTTGTTTTCCTTTGTTAGCTTCCAAGTTTGTTTATGTCTTTGGTATACCTGGTTTGCTTTGGTTTATGTCTTTGTTTATTTGTTTTAGTTAGTTTTGTAATAAAACTCCCCTTACCTTTACCTACGTCCGCCTCCTCGTCTCTCTGCCTAGCCAACCGTGACAGCGAACGTGTGCTGTTTTAGGCTAGATTTATTACAGAATTGGATCTGGCTTATTTTCACTTATTTTCCTTCAAATATCCAATTCAACATTTTCTGCTGAAATTCAGCCAAATACCAATATCAATTTATATAAAAAAACTAGGTGTGTCAAGATTAAAGCGTTAATGCACACTGTTAATTTGGAATCAGTAATGGGTTACTATTTTTTTAACGCAAGTTAATTAAGGCACTGGGTGCAGCAGCATTAGCATTAGCCACTAACCAAAGCGTTAGCTCTTTTTCCCTTTAGAGGTGAGAATATTGGATATGTTAAAACAAGCTATGTGACAAAAAACGCTAGCTAACCGGTGGCCTGGGTCCACGGAACACTCAGGGTTCCTCAGTCTATTGCTATCAGGCGGCATTTACCTCCCGCTAGCACTGCAGTTAGCGGCTAATTCTAATGCTGCTACAGCTTTGTTTATGCTTGTTTGCGAGGAAACATCTCATCATATCAAGATCACAAGTGCTATTAAATATTGTGTTAATGTTTTAAATCACTTAAAAAGGCTACATAGTTTTCTCATAAAAAGGGTCAAACAGTATTGATTTTAAATCAACACCTCTTTTATGTTTTTTTGCAAGAAAAAAAAATCGCACATACAAAACATAAGTCAGATTAAATTGCAATTAGTTGCGTAGACTAATTATGTAATTACAATGAAATAATACTCTAATATACTACATAACAAAATGATATTAATAACATGGACTTCTGAAGCTTAAACTGACTTTAAATAAAAAAAAATGAATGATCTTCACTGTTTGTGAGGACGTGCATGTCTTAGTTACCTCAGGTGAACATGTGTAGCCGAACGTACTCAGAGCAGACATGGTCATGTTGCTCATGATGACCTGGTGCATCTGCGCATTCTGCATCATCATCAGCTCTACAAGATCTATATATTCCACAAACAAAATATACAATATACACATATTAATACTGATGCTGTCAGATTAAAACCTTGCATATCCAAAATGGAAAAGTTACAAAAGAAGGAAAAACATCTTTTAATTTTCAATGGATGTCAGTGGAAAAAGGTTGTGTTCCAAGTCTTTTTGAAGCATTTTTATTGGTCCATTCATCATGGAATTTTGGCAAAATTTAAAGAACAATTGGTAGATTCGTGTTATGTCAAAAAAAGTCAAAAACAGCAAAAATGAAGATGGACAAGGTGATGATACACACATGTTGTCACTGTTATTTCAGATCCATATACATTGCCTGGCAAAAAAAAGGTATTGCAACTTGCAATATTTTAACATGTGCCACACATAACAACTATGCAAAATATGAATTAAAATAAATTGTTTGGTATTATTCAGTCTTTTCACTTATTTGGATACACATCGAAAATGTATTTTGTGCCATTTTAGGAATAATAAATTGCCAAATGCCAAAATGCCAAATATTTGGTGCACCACTAGTAGAGAGTATATAATACAATAATAGACAATGTATCTATAGATATAGAAAGACAAGTGTTAATAAATCAATACTACTGCAATAACCACTAAAATCCACTAGGGACTGCTATCTGTTCATTACATTCTATGCACAAAAGAGCACTGTTGTACTGAAAAGTGTTCTATATTTAGAATATTCCATATATATAGATCCATCTACAGAACGTATAAAATGATTTAACCAGGTAAAGTTCTATTTATACATCCCAATAGTAAGTCTTTATGTTTAGATATAGAACTGCTGCCTTTACTAATGAAGGAATCATATATATATATATATATATATATATATATATATATATATATATATATATATGTATATACGTATATATATATGTATATACGTATATATATATATATATATATAGATCAAGCCGTAATTATTGTTTAATAAAAAATCTTGCAATCCTCAATTTCTGAGACATATTAATAACAGAGGCAGCACAGTAAATCTCTGCAGTCACTGCAGATACTGAACTGAAAAGAAGCAGGAATTTTGTCACTTAATCAAAAACTCATAACATCTTGTGAAGATTTAATGATTAATTATTCAGCTGAAATGATACAAGTGACTGGGAATGAAATCATGTCATTTTAAAATTAAGAATGTTTTTTTTTTCTCCAGTATAAAAAAGAGTTGAGGCGTTTCGACAGTCAAAAGTTTGGATACATATTAAATTCAGTGTTCTGTATCGTAGATTAATAGTCATCCAAACTATGAAGAAAAACTTGTTTTAGGTTTATTTGAATATGTTTTAGATTTTAGATTCTTCTTCTTGCTTAGATGACAGTTTTGGACATCTTGGCTGGATTTTCTAAGTCAACTTTATGAGGTAGAGTCACCTGGAATGATCAGCTTTTAGTTAACATCTGTGCTGAATTTACCAAGAGTAAATTACTTGAATTGCTTAATTTGAGTGTTTGAGAGCATCGGTTGTAAAGTAGTGAAGAGGTTGAGAGTTGGTGTACAGTGAATAGCTCTATTTGAGTAATGTTCTAATACATATTATGGAAAGAACTACTCAACTAACTAAAAAAATATATATTTATTATTTTTTATTCACTTTTAAAGTATTTTTAAAGCTCCACTAGGTAGGATTGAGATTTTGTGCTCGTGGGCTCCCCCTACAGTTGCAGAGTGTAATAAATGTTTCAGGTGGATTAGTTTCTCTTTCTCGTTTTCTGGCTTTCACATATATTTTCTGTCTCTTTCCAGCTTCTGCCAGAGTGTCTTTATGTTAGTTTGTAAAGAATGAACCAGTAGTCCTTGTAGAACTGTTAGAACTAAAGGTCGGAAAGCAGGTCGCAGTTCTCGCGAGTGTTGGTCGCGGCCACCTCAGAAAAATTAGAGTCTGGTTTGAGCTCAGAGCTCACACGAGAGCACCGCTATTCCTCCTATTACACCTCAATGCAGCGCTGCAGTGAGTTTCAAGCTGTAATGTTACTTCTTTAAAAAGATCAAAAATCAAGAAAATCCTAGTGCTGCTTTAAGTGCAGTCATAAAGACCATCAAAATCATTCTGATGAAACTGGCACTTATCAGGACCATCCCAGGAAAGGAAGAGCAATAGTTAACTCTGTTTCAGAGGATAAATTCATCACAGTTACCAGCCTTAGAAACCTCAAATTAACAGCAACCAAGATATGTCACCTAAATGCTTCACATAGTATTTTGGTAAGTTTAATTATTAATACTTAACACATAAAATAGATTAAAACATTGAATGAGCGGTACTGTACAATGACATGCTAAAAGTCATGGGATAACATTATGTACGTAAATTGATCATGAAATGTCACCTCACTTACTTTTTCAGGCCTTTTAGAGGGCATTTAAATCTGTAAATCTTTCTTTTTAAAGTTATAGAAGGCATGGCAGAAATAATTTTTGACTAAAATTTGATTAATTAATGAGAAAAAAGTACCTAGGTGGCATGCTAATCAAATTTGTGTATTGATTGTGTACACAAACAGCACAGGAGATATCACATTACATCACAACAACACTGTCATCACCAAACCAAGTGCAAAAGTGCTTAAAAAACACGAAATTAACAAATCAAAAAAAAAATCAGAAGGAAACTTTTAACACAAACTATTGGTAAAAGTCATTTTGTACTCAAAAATATTTTATGTAATCAAAAATTGAATAACATCTGATGTGATATGATATGAAGTTACTATAGACTCATTCAGTGTTTACTCCCTGTATCCTAGCAGCTCAATGTAAATGGATCTGTTATGAACAGCTGTGTTTTTCTACAGTACTCTGAACTCCAACTCAGTGTGACGTACAGATTTATGTCTCCGCTGCCCCAACACGTCTGATCCCTGTACAGCTAATAGGTAGGTCAGATGTGCTGAGGCAGTGATTCTCGCAGAGCAAAAACAAAACTATTACTGAACGATACTCACACGGAACTAAAAAGTACAGAAAATACAGTGATCTTACTCTTACAGTCCTTTAGTGCAGTGGAGCACTTTCATTCTTTTTAAAGTGTCTAGTTGTGGTCTCTAGTATGAAGATGGCTGTATTTAAAAACGGTGCCTTTTTAAAATTAAGCACCTTTAAATCCCTTTAAAATAGAACCAAAGGCCTTAATGGTCGGAAGTCAGAGAACTGGAAAGCACAGATTTCACAAAATACTTAAAGAGCCACTAAACCTTCAGCCATTTTTATTCTATCAATAGCTGAGATATGTTTCTCCAAAATAATAAAACGTACCAGTCCTGCTTAATTTTTTATTTATTTTTTATTTAAATTTAAATTTCCTAAACTTTAAAAATGCTTTTATTGTGGTAATTTCCACCCCTCCTCAGCGTCCCCACAGGTTCAACTGTGCTATAGGCGTACATGATTTGTTTGTCTGTATACCTTGATATGCAGACACATCACAATATGCACATCAGTCTATCAATAATACCTCCCCCCTGCTGACATCCAACCATCTGCGTCTCACCTCTATCAGAGGCACACTGCTGCTGCTGCAGCTCAGCCAATCAGCTCTCCCTCTTGCCCTGCTTCTAAACCCATACATCACCCAGTCAGTTCCCCTTGCCCAAACTACCCCTCCCATTGTTTAGCCTTTTTCAAATGTGAGCTTTTTCAAATAAATTCCCCTTTAAACATATCTAGCTGCAGCTCATAAGTAATATTTTAAGTTGGCTTTTCTTGACCAAACTGAGATGCAGAGCAGAAATATTTGTTAATTAAAACTAGAACTAATTTTTTTCTTCATTTTAAAGTTGGTCTGAGTTTACATACATTACAGCATGGTTACATAAGTTATACCTATCCCTTTTAGCTAACGTAAGTCATCATTTACCTCAGGGCTGTTTTTCAGTCCCACTAATCATGGGCTCAACTTTGTTTTGAAACACTGGCGACAAGATAATGGTAAAGCAATGACCAAAAACACTTTCCCACACATTCTCAGTGATGTTTCATAAAGTTTTCAAACAGACCTCTGCCATGAGTAACTGTATATAAGATCTGAACACACTTTTAAAAACCAGGCCTTTCAGGAGGTGGTGGGGGCGCATCCCCGGTGTAAGTGTAAATTACATGTGTGCCTGTAGCAGCTTTCTATACAGTGCTCCTGGTGCAGGATAGTGATTAGGAGATGTGTGGGAATAGTGATTTAGGCAGCGTGACTCACTGTATGTGAGCTACTGTTCTAAAGGAAGAGGTTTGGGGAGACAAAAAAAAGAAACCCACAAAGCCACAGCATTAGACCTCAAAGCTGCAGCATTTATGCAGATCCCAACATCACACCCAGACATTTGGACATATCCACTGTTTCACTATTAAAAATGATGTAAGAAGGATCCATGATTGTTCGTAAGGGATGTACAGTGGAGGCTCAGTGAGAGAGAATGAGACTAGAGATGGGATAGGTGTCTGTCTCTCCCTGTCCGGACTTGCCAGGTGTGTGTGAGCTAAGAGGAAAGAGCTCAGACGCCGAGGGCGTAGGACACATCACTTAGACAGGCGTGGGGTTGCGCAGTAGCAGTGGTCATGCAGGGAACTTCCCTATATGAAATAAAATAGGGAATCCAGTGACTTTGCAATATGTTGGGCAGCAGAGGCGTGCAGACATAGACATCAGGTTCTAATCAGGTGCTAAAGCATCACCAACTCTGCCCTTTATTAACCAAAGTGCCCTTTTGAAACTTCGTTTAAAAAAAAAAAAATATATATATATATATATATATATATATTTATATATTATTATTATTAAGATTTTACTGAAGCCGGTTTGAAATGATCTTTTGAAAACCTGAGCCATTAAAAACGAGTGAAAACAGAATGCCCTGAAATCAGCTCGCACACACCCGACCTCTCTGTTCCTCTGTCACGTGACCCCGCGCGGTCACGCGCAAGGCACACTAGATGCGCTGCAGCAGCAATTCAGTTCAGCGAGTCTTCAGCACAGCACGCACTGCAACAGACAGGCTTCTTCTCCCCCGTGTCCCACCAGCCAGGTAACATACACATCAAGTAAAATCCTACCGTTTGCCCAATATTGTATATTTATTTTATCAGTTGGTGGTGTGAAATTTTTCCATTGAAAACTCACATTTAGAGAATGTTACAAATAAAAGTCAAATTTCATTCAATATGGGCGTGTAATTTTTTGTACAATGAAGTGTTTCAAGTGCGCTTAAAAGTGCCCTTTTTCCCCCCTGAGCACTTGCCCCCCAAAATGTCTGTGCACGCCACTGTTGGGCAGTGCAGAGTAGAGGTGGGACAAAATATTGCTGTCAATATGTTTATTGAAACAAAGGCACTCTTAACTTCCTTAACTTCCTAAAGTTATTGCTTCATTACTCCACATGGTGGTGCTAATCAAGTGAATACGGTAAACCTGCGGTTAAGAATATTGGTTGTCAAATTCTGTAAATTTGACACCAATAAATCCATAATTCCTGGTATTTGCTTATTAAGGACTATTCTGTCATCTTCTGTAACACAGACACTGTAAGACATAGTAGAGAACTGTCTTGCAGTATATTGAATATCCCAGAATATCACAGAATCGTAATATCATTGTTGCTGTGGGCAAATATTTAGTGACAAAGTTATATCATGCTAGTGCAGTGTGACGCCAGGTAGTGAGGAGTGACGCGAGCCGAGTTAAAAATACAGAGAGGTTTATTAGCAGGATGGCTAACAGACACTGCTAACAGAATAGCCAGGCAAACAGTGATCTCACAGATGACAGAAAACGTAGTCAAAAATACAGTCCGAGTTCGTAACCGAGAAGCAGTCCAACCATACATCAAATCCAGAAAGGGCAAAACAAAAGACAGAAACCGATAATCCGAAAACAGGGTCGTAACGAGAAGGCAAAAACAATATACAGGAAAACGCTTAGTATGTAACATAAGTTAGCAATACCTCGCGGTGTTTGTTTACAAACTGCTGCCTTAAATACCGGAGCCAGATAGAGATGAACCGGAACTAACTCAGAACACGGGAGAATCAGAGCGTCGGAGTGTAATGCGATTGGGTGAAGACGAACGGGTGCTGTTGACGTCATAATCAGAGGGATTCTGGGAAATGGAGTCCGACAGTGTAGAAGGAGACTGAGGCGGCGTGACATGCAGAGGCTTGTATTAAAAGAGAACATAAAGAAAAAAAAAACATCAACTAACAAAAGGATATTTCTTTAGGAAAATGCAGTATAGAAAACACACATAAAAAGTGGATTCCAGGTGGTTGCTATGGTGTTGCCAAGTGGTCGCTAGAGCATCCCAAATGTATCCTATAGTGTTGCTAGTGGTTGCTAGAAAGTTGTTGCTAGATGGTTGCTGTGATATCCCAGGTGATGCTGCTAAGTAATTGCTATGATGTTGCAAAGTGGTTAATAGGAAGTTGCTAAGGTGTTGGTTGCTATGTGTCTGCTATGGTATTCCAGGTGATTTCCATGATGTTGCTAATTGCTTGCTATGGTATCCTAGGTGCTTTGTGTAATTGTGCTATGTGGAACATATTGTATTGCTAACTTGTTGTAATATCCCAGGTGGTTCCAATAATTTCTCTAGGTGGTTTATATGGTGCTGCGAAGTGGTTGCTAGATGTTGGAGAGCATAAATAAGATCAATACAAATATAAAAGCATGTTTATTGAAGGAAACACAGAATGGTTGTGCTTGAGCAATCCTGAGGTCTCAAACTAAGAGCCCATATGCAGCCCTCAGAAACCTTAAGAGTTGCAAAGAGGGAAGTCTCAAACTCTTAGACACAAGAGGTTACAAGAAGGATGTGTCTTAAAAGTGTGAGAGACACAATGACATTGGGCTTCCATTTTCAAGCACCATTTTCAAACTCTTTGAAAGCTTCAGAAAGACAATGAAGCCTCCAAATTTAAGCTCATGGGTATTCCTCAGAACTTAAAGGAAGCTAAGCATCTAGTATTAAACACAAAAGCCCTTAGAAACCATTCAAGTTTAATGAAGGTCATCCTCGAAGTTTGAGTCCATTAGCCCTTGGAAACCAACATGAGTCATGAGGTTTCTCTGAAACCACAGAGTTATGCCTAGAGTGACAAGGACACTGGTGTTCCAATTTTAAACCAATCAAGTCCCTATGAGCCAAGGAGCCCATGAGCTCTCAAGCTACCAGAAGCTCTCAGAGCCATGAGAAGTTTGGACTTTCAACCTCGGAACTATCATGAACCCTGTGACTAGCAAGCTTTGAGCTTACAAACCCTTAAACCTATGAAATTTAAAAGAAATTTAAAAGCTGTTTTAAAGAGTCTCAAAGAGCATGGACTTTCAGCTTTGAGCAGTTAAATACTTATTTTTTAAAAAGCCACATGCCCACAAATCACCTTCCAACTTTTACATTTACGAGGAGGGTTAACCTCAAACCTTGAACCCAGCACCAATACTCAGTAATGGGGAGAATTGGTGTCTAACCTTGAGTTCTCTTGTGCATCCTCAGAATTCATGAGTAGAGTGAAAAAGACAATGGGGCTCCAATTTTAAGCCAACGAGACCATGAGCTCTCAGAGCCATGAGAAGGTTGGGCTTCCTACCCATGAACCATAAAGAGCCCTTTGAAGGACAAGCTCTGAGCTCTCAAACCATCAACTTTCAAAGGAGTTCTGCAGAGTCTCAAAGAGCATAGACCTACAATTGTGAGAATTCAAAGATTTATTTAAAGCCACATGCCCACAAGTCACCTTGCAAAACTCTCAGATTTACGAGGAGGGTGAACTTCCAACTGGGACCCAGCAACAATACTTAATCTTTAGCTATTAGAAGTTCTCAGAGCCATGAGAAGGTTGGGCTTCCTACCCATGAACTAAAAACTACCTTTTGAATGACAAACTCTGAGCACTCAACCCATCAACTTTAAAAAGAGGCCAGAAGAGTCTCAAAGAGCATGGACCTTCAGCTTTAAGCAATCAAAGAGTTCTTTAAAGCCACAAGCCCAAGAGTCCCCTTACAAATGTCTCAGACTTACAAGGAGGGTGAACCTCCAACTTGAACCCAGGTTGAGAATGAAAAGGCAAGAGGCAAACAGTATTCATATTTTGAGGCAATAAGCCTGTAAACTCCCCAGGTTTCAAAGAAGGTGGGCTCAAAAGACCAGTAGTCATAAGAAACCTTAGAGTGGATAGTGGACTTCCAATTTAGAGCCCATTCGTCAGCAAACAACAAATACATCAACAACGTGTGCTGTTGTTTTGAAACAGTGGCTATATCGTCTAATACCAATATAATTTCAATATTATTGTGCATCCCCAAAAAGGCTGTCTTTTATTTTGAGCACACAAGGAACTCTCAAAGTGACAAGGACAGTGGGACTCCAACTTTGAGCTCTCAATCCCTCAGAAAGCCTGGGAGTCATGAGGAGGGCAAGTTAGCAACGTTGAGCCCAACTCTCAAGAGTCACAGAAATAGTGAGCTTTGAACTTTCACAGTCATACAAAGGTTAAGCTACCAACTTTAAACCTGTCAGGAACTTACACACACTACTAGGAGAAATGAGCCTCTAATTTCAAGCTCACAAACAGAGTGAAAGTCCAACTTTATGCCTTTAAACCCTCAGAAACTTTGGGAGTCATGAAGAAGGTAAGTTAACCACTTGGAACCCAAATGCAACCCTAAAGAGTCACAGAGAAAGTAATCTTTCATTTTCAGAAACCGTAAGAAAGGTAGGCCTCCAACTTTGAGCTCAGGAGTCGTCTGTTTCACGAGGAGGGCTAGGCTTGATCCCTGACTTCAAAAGTGCATATAAAGGTTGGTTTATCAGACAGGAATTAAGTTTAGCCCTAGACTACATATCTTGTTTAATAGAGAATCTCAATTCACAGTGCTGTGTGGTCCCAGATTAGGCTTATTCCCTTCTGATAAACCAAACCTTTAGGTGCAGTTTCCCAAACAGGAATTAAGTCTAGTCTTGGACTCCACCAATTTTGAATGTAGATTTGAATGTAATTCTTTCTAACTAAATACGAATCTTATTTAGTTAGATTCATTGTCATAATGCTTTAAAATAAGAAATTTTTTGATTTTTTGATGGAAGATGGAAACTGCATAATGACAGATTTTTTTTGTTGTACAGTTAGTTTGAATAAAATTACCAGCTAAAAGCTAAAATATTAAAAACAGATAATTAATGTTTTCCACATACTATAGATAATTGTTTTTTGAAATACTATAAAAATGACTAGGGAAAGCCAGTAAGTAACTTTTACTAGAGAAGAAAAAATATCTAAATTCTCAATTTATCTAAAAAGGAATCCAGTGTTGATATTAAAAGAACACCAAAATGTTCTATACCACCTGTTTCAGGGGCTTTTGATCTATCTTAATGTAACCATCTTAGAGGTGTGCAGATCCTGCAGTCTATGAACAGTACAGAGCACGTGTTGTTAGGGTAGAGATTGTGTTTTCCTGATTTAGCACCACTGTTGTGTCTATATCCCTGGGTCTTTTTTTAAAACCACCAGCTCTTTCCTTACTCCAAATTTGTATTAGGTGAACCTTTTCACGTTATTGTTTTTACTTCATGTTATAGCATTCTTGCATCCAGACAATAATCACCAGAATCATGTCCATAAATAAGGCTAAACATGCAACCTTTTGGGTAGTGCTGGGCGGTATACCGGTTCATTTGGTATACCGCAGGGTGAACTTGAACCAGTATGTGTTTCTCCAATACTGCCATACCGCTAGAGGGCACTGTGGAGCACCGTGCGGAACAGAACCTTCAAAGAAGATAGACAAACGCTGGTCTAACTCCGTCCTGCTGAGAAATTAGATCACCTCCTGCTGTTGTTTCTCAATGTATGAGTGTTTTTTTTTATCTCATTAAAATAGAGCAGTAACTACAGCCCTTTTAAATATATTAATTATATTACTGTAGCTTGAAGGATGATTTGAATGTATTTTTTGACTGGAGAAAGAAGGGAGCTGTAGCTGATTTAAATACTGTAATGCCTATAATAGCTTCAATAATAACATATAGTAAACTGATATTAAACTTGTATCCAACTTGTGCAATAGAGCTTTTGAGAAATATCTCTTTGAATACTTAAACATTGAGTATTTTAGGTTTGTTTATAGTGTTTATGAGACTATTTATTAAAATATTTAATTTTGTAAAGGGAGCTGTGTTAAAAAAAGGTCTTTTGTTTAAATTTTTTTAGCTATTTTCCTGATAATAAAGTCTGATTTCTTCATATATTGTGTGTTCATATATTTTGTGGGACAAAGTAAACCCAATACTAATCTAAGCCTTAATTTAAAGCCTTAGTGTTTTATATTATATGTCCTTCTAACAGTACAGTAATTCACAAAATTATATTAAAGCCCAGTCATACTAAAAATAATAAAAAAAAATAATAAAAATACTGTGATATACCGTAAAACCGTCAGAATCTTGAAAACTACAGTAATTATGCATTTTTGGCCATATCGCCCAGCACTACTTTTGGGTTTAGTCCAGTAAGTAAGATATTATCTGAGGTGTTTTTATATGATAATGATAATTTTGGTGATTTACAAACAATATAAAGAATGACATAACTTAAAATGTACAGGAAAATGACCCTGAGTGTCTGTTATGTGCCTGTACATGTGACACCATACCCTCTCTGATGTGTCCTGGGTGCAGGGATGGTACAGGTGAAGCCACTGCTGCAGGCAGCTGTTGGAGAATTGTTACAGGTTGAGGAGTCTGCGGAGGAGAGACACGCAGAAATAGCTTCATTCCAGCTGAGCACCGAGCTTCTCTGGTTTACAGCACTCTTACAGTACTCTAACAGGCATTAAGAAGACAAACACCGGCACCAACACACACTGACTGCACACACAACCACAGCACAATTAAACCTGAGCTGCAAATATGCATTAAATGTGGTAGATTTTAATGTTCACCTGCTGATTAAAAAAAAAATTAAACTGCTGTGTCGTTGGCTGCTCTGCAGTTATTTATTGGTAATGATTCCTGGCAAATGCGTGTGACTGAGTGTTGGTGCTGGGGAAACTTTTTTTGCAACCAGTTTACACATTTTAACATTTTTTTGTGATACAGTTTCTATACCACTTGCTGTAATGTCCCAAATGGTTGTTTGTGGTTGCTATAGCAGACCGATATGTTTCATTACATCAAACAAATATATTTCACTTGAAAATTACGAAAAATACTATGACCCAATCTAAAAGGTATAGCTCTGGGAGGCAATACTGCACTGATGGTAAGTTAGGGTTGGCATGGAAAATGGAAAAATGTAACTTTTGTGTAACATACTCAAAAATGTTAAAGGGGCACTAAACGCCATGGTTTTTGCTGACTCCATCCCCAGCTCCCTCAGGACCCTTAGCTAACAAACGGGATGAGTTGTTCGGGAGGGGCACTAGGTGATGTATGGGTTTAGAACAGGGCAGGAGGGAGACCTGATTGGATGAGATGCAGCAGCAGTGTGCCTCTGATAGTGGTGAGGTGTAGATGGTTGGAAGTCAGCGGGGGGGCGGTATTATTGATTGACTGATATGCATATTGCGATGTGCCCCTGTACCAAAGTACAGTACTATAGCACAGACGAACCAGAGAGGTGGAAATTAGGAGAAGTGTAATTCAAGGATTCAAGGATGCAAACCGGAGATCTAAATGAGCAAGAATCGAGACATGAGCCTGTCAATTATTTCTTACATCAACCAATTAAATTTGTGTTCTTAGCTATCAATCACATTTTGCATTGATCAAATGCAGAGTAAAATGACCTAGCCATCATTTTTTGAATCCGCTTATCTAGGTTTTGTTAGATTATTTAATAGCCAAATTTTATCCTTGTTCTTTTATCCGGTAATCATGTTTTCTCGACTCTTCCACATGCAGGAGAAATATGTAACGCTCTTTTCAAAATTTCTTTAAACCATTGGATTGATGCAGAAAATGACAGACAGGTAGGTCACACTTTTAATTGTTTAAAGCAATAAATGATTGACAATACCCACACCCATTGGTTCCCTGGGTTGCAGCTACATATACTACAAAATTACCTCAATAAAAGCGTTTTTTAAAGGTTAGAAAATGTTTATAAACATATTTAAGCAGGACTGGTTTCATTACTTCAAAAGGGAAATATTTGGACAATATTGTACTGGGTAAACTCATTAAATGCCATTTTTTGCCACAGTTGTCCACTCCCTCGTGCAGCTTGTTGTGACATGGTGGACAAATAACTACAACTCTAAATATAAAATGATTAAGCTGGAAAAAACATGAGTTCTGTGTAGCCTGAAGTCTTATAAACAGTATAATTTTCTGATACAATATTCTCATAATGACTCATGTATTTATTACTGGTTCACAGAAAGAAACTTACTGGCTGTTGAACGAACTGGACGTTTGACAAATCCTGGTACTGAAACTGCGGCTGTGTTGTTGGGTCTGTCCACGCCATGTTCTCATAGAGACCAAACTCAAACTCAGGCTCAACACTCCACTTCCACACCTGTATTCAGGCACCTCCCACCTCCTGCGCTATGATTGGCTGGAATCTCCAGCGTCCTGTGGTACAATTGGCTAAAAGTTCAGGGCTGGCCAATCCCCGTGTCAGAAAACGGGCGGGAAAAGAGAGCGTTGCCACGCGCTGCACTGACGCTGACAAGCTGAAACCTAAACAAATGCGAGTTTAGTGAGGTAACCTCACTACATAAACAAAAGTATTGGGACACCAGCTTATTCATTGTTTCTTTTTAAAATAAAGGGTTTAAAAAGAGTTGATCCTGCTTTTGTTGGAGTAACTGTCTCTATTGTCCAGGGAAGGATTTGTATCTATTAGATGTTTTGAAGCATTTGGTGGCAAATACAAGTACACTATAAGCCCAAATAAGTTAAAATGAGCAAACCGGTTGCCTTAAAATACTGGGTAATTAGTTATCATAACTTAAAACATCAAGTTATTACAACTAAAGTATTTTTGTTATACTGTAAGACAGGATAAGTTGAGTTAACTTAACTTTTTTAAGGCAGTTGGTTTGCTTAATTTCTTAAAGTAATGGAATTAAAACGAGTTAGACATAAATTGTATTATTATAAACAACAATACCAATTTGTTGAACAAAAACTCTACTTAGTATATTGTGTTCCACACAAATAAATATGTTGATTTCTTTGTACTTTACTTTTGAATTCCATTTCACTTAAATATTTATTTTGTAACAGTTGATCATAAAAGTTAATCACAAATTAACACAGTTAATTCAACTTAACTCAGTCAAGTTATCAATTTGATTTCACTCAGTTAAGCTGTAAATATATACAATTTTAAGTTTATTCAGCTGAGTTAAAGCTAGAAGGTAACTTGAATAAACCTAACTAAGTTTTGTCAAGTATTGTGGGCTTATATATATAGTTCTAAATTGACATACTGAAAATCCCCATTAAATAAAAGGGGCGGGGCTTTCAGCATCCAGGTAAGTAAATAAGCAGGTGTGATGTTGGTGCTATAACTGGTGTTAAGCAAATGGGCAAACAGTTGTACAAAGTACAATGTGAAGGTTGTGAAAGAAGCGTCGGCATAAACACGGTGATAATGATCGTAATATAATAAATATAGCTCCGCTCGTGCGCTGCCCTGTTCTGACAATACAGTAAACCCTCTGATAATACAGAGCGCGTGGGTGAGCGAGCCTACAATAACTGGCTACGTTTTGTTTATTATTATTAATTTATTATATATTTATCTGTTTGTTTCGCCGCCTCAGTTCTGCCAAATAATCTCCGTTCCCGGTGCCAGCGCGCGGATCAGCGCGTGCACTAACAGGAAACAAAGTTTCAGATTCAGAAACTAAATTCGCGAGTTCATCTCTCAGGGCGCGCGATCGCCGAGCCGAGGCGGTGTGTGTGCGCGCGCGCGTCTTAACATCTGCGCTTCCACGCGCTCTTCTCTCGCTGTCCTGAACCCCTCCCACCCCCGCGTGCTGTCCGCGTGCTGTCTTCGTCTCCGCGCCGAGCCGCCCGCGCTCGCGCCAACACTTCAAACGTAGTAATTAATCAAGGCGCGCGCGCCATAATCTGGAAGGATCACCGCTATTTATAAAAGCCCCCATTCAGGGAGAGAGAGAGAGAGAGAGAGAGAGAGAGAGAGAGAGAGAGAGAGAGAGAGAGAGAGAGAGAGAGAGACAGAGAAGAAAAAGAGATTCTCACATTTTCTTCCTCTTATTTTCCTCTATTTTCTTCATCTTTCTGTCTGTATTTACACCTCTTTGTCTCTCTGTTCTTCTGACAAATGGAGATATATGGAGAAATAGGGGAAAGAAAAAATAGAGAGAGAGGCTTTTAAAGAGATATAGAGAGAAGAAGAGAAAGACGAAGAGAGGGTTAAAAATATAAGATAGAAAGGCAGAGAAAGATGAAGAGAGAAACAGGTGAAAGTGGGAAAGAGAAAGAAAAAGAGAAGGAACTTGAGATGGAGATTGATAGGAAGAAGAGAGAAAGATCAGAGAAAGGAAAAAGGTAAGGAGAGATTGATGGGTAGAAAAGTGAGAGAGGGGGATAATGGAAAGGGGAAAAGGGAAAGGATGGAGAGAGGAAGAAAAGAAAGAGAGAGAGAGAGATGCAGGTGTATTATGTAAGGGCTGTATTTGCTGTGAGGCTGATTCTGCACTGTATCAACAGTGAGATCAGTTACACTGACTGAACGAGTGTGAATGTGTGTGCAGGGAGGTCACACCGGTCTTTTATTACACACCACACTTCACTCCATTCATCTCTTATAACCTGGCCATCTCTCTCTCTCTCTCTCTCTCTAAATGCACTCATATTTCATTATGAGTATTATGACCCCTGTAGATATTTTATACCACTTAAAATCACATTTCTCTCTATATCTAATGGATTCTTAAAGTGGATTCTTGAACAGGCTGTGCTGAGCGAGAGCAGATCAGTTCATTAATAACATATTATTGTTCTAATTGAAAAACTTATTCTTTATTTATCACAGCACAGACGTCCCAGAGTCAGATCAGGTCAGACATGGGTTTGGCTTACTTGTACAGATCTTCATGTAATAAATTTGATTGCAACAGCAAATATGTGAGGATACCCTCACATTTTTTAGCTACACTGCTACAAAGAAAGATGATCTATCTGCATGAGTAGGGATCCATTATAAAGTGTTGTTGTCCATTTTTTCCAAACTCATCTTGGCTTCTCTAACTCTGCAACCACCTTCAAGGTAAAATTTGAATGTGCAAACAACGATGCACAGTTGAACAGTGCACCGCCTTCTTAACTTATCAAAACCTTCATGCAAGTTTTTAGCTGTGATATGCAGGTTTAGACACAGTTCTTTCTGAGGGGTTTCTTGGTCTTCCAGAGCCCAGCTTGACTTCCACAGTTCCCCTGAATTGCAATTTCTTAATAACATTTACACTGTAGAAGCTGCAAGGTAAAATGCCTGGCAAACATCTTATATCTTTCCCCAATTAATTATGTTCATTTTAGGATCTTTATACAGTTACTGAGAGGAACTTATATTTGATGATTCCATTAGTACAACTGTTAAAGAGCCAAAGATGCTCAAAGTTTGCATAAGACTAGATGTGTGTTGTATCACACAGAGACATCAAAGACAAATGTCCCACCATGGTTGGCAATAAAACTGGAACTACTGTAATCTAATCTGAGCAGGGCTCAACATTTGTCATCTGTCAGACTTTGTCATAGTCTGATTTTAGCTTCAGTTCCGCAGAGTAAGCTGGAGATATAAGCTCCAGGCCACACATTTCACAGTATGAATAATACAGAGGCACCAAATAAAAATGGCTCAACAATTATGGCTTATAACATGTATTGTATGTGTTGAATAATACCTCACCATAGCTACTGGTGAGGAGATCTTTGGACATTTTCGCAGAAATATGTACAGTATCCAAAAAGAATGAGTACCCCTCAGATTTCTGCTAATATTATATTATATATTTTAATGGGACAATACTATAGAAATGAGACTTATATATAGTACTTAGTGTGCAGCTTGTATAGCAGGATAGATACTAGTTACTGTCCACTGAAAGTAACTCAACACACATTCATGTATAATGTCTAAACACAGTAGCTGTAGTTTGTAGTTTGGACACACCTTCTATTTTTCAATGTGTTTTCTTTATTTTTATGACTATTTACATTGTAGATTCTCACTAAAGCCTTCAAAACTGAACGAACACGTGGAGGTATTTATTTAACAAAATAAAGTATATATATATATAAAATATATATATATATATATATATATATATATATATATTCTATATATATATTCTAGTTTCTTCAAAATAGCCCTCCTTTGCTCTGATTACTGCTTTGCACACTCTTGGCATCATTCTCTCAATGAGCTTCAAGAGGTGGTCACCTGAAATGGTTTCCCAACAGCCTTGAAGGAAGTAGTTCCCAGAGGTGTTTATTAGCACTTGTTGCCCCTTTGCCTTCACTCTGTGGTCCAGCTCACCCCAAACCGTCTGGATTGGGTTCAGGTCCGGTGACTGTGGAGGCCGGGTCATTTTTTGTTAAGTACATAAAACTCCACATGTGTTCATTCATAGTTTTGATGCTTCAGTGAGAATCTACAATATAAATAGTCATGAAAATAAAGAAAACGCATTGAATGAGAAAGTGTGACCAAAATTTTGGCCTGTACTATAAGTGATGAGTGATGGGTTATAGAGCAGGTGAATGTTAGACACCTTGTGCTTCTCTACCTTCTGCTTGAGGATGATCACAGGTGCTCATTGGGTTTAGGTTTGGAGACATAGTTGGCCAGTCCATCAGCTTAACCATCAGCTTCATTACTATTTTGAGAAAACAGAAACAGGACAATGATAGACTGATGATGTGACTCTCCAGTCTTCCACTGGGAGAACACGTCTTAAAGATATAAGTCTGAAGGGATGAATGGAAGCTCATACTAAGAAAAACAGTCCAAATAAATGTAAAACTGCAGATCAATGGACTTCATACCTTGGAATCCAAACAACATCAACATCATTAATTGTGACATCCTCTCATAGGTTCTCCAACAGCTGCTCTGCTAACAACACTCAACTCATAACTCAACTTCCTTGCCCACATCCTGACACTCAGGTGTCTACTCATATCTTGACATTTCTCACTGACACCTGGTTGTGGATGGCAGCTCATCACCTGAAGCCCTTTAAGATTCTAGCATGGCTTGGCTTGACTCACCATCCATTAACACATATGGAATATGACCACCTAGACATTTCACTTTCCTGGCACTGTGGGGGTGGAATGAACTTCCCCTGGGTGTTTCAACAACTGTTGGTGCTTCATCCATTACTTTTGGGATGAGTTGGGAGAAGGTTGAATGGGGATCATCCAACATCCTGTAAGATCCTGTAAAAACATCAAAACTCAATGATTACAATTTGTATTATCACACAGTCCAGTCATAATTTTATGATCACATTCTTGTTTTTACACTCACTGTCCATTTCTTCAGCTCCACTGCGCTACAGGACACCTTATAGTTCAACAGTACAATTACAGACTGTAGTCCTGTATCTGTTTCTCTGCATATTTTATTATCCTCATTTCACCCTCCCACAGGACCACCACAGGTACAGAGCACACTGGCATGGTGGTGGTGGGCTAGTGTTTTAGTGTGTGCTGTGCTAGTACTAGTGGATCAGACAAGGTAGTGCTGTTGGAGATTTTATACACCTCAGTTTTACTGCTGGACTGAGAATAGTCCATATATAAGGGAAGAAAATGGAAGGGTTAGGTCTCAAAACTACAACTCCCAGAATCCTCAGCAGTAATTAGCCCCAATTGGCTTTGCCTCTATAAAAACCCCAGCCAAACCACACTTCTCTGTCGCACCTTTGTAGAAAGTTGACGGGTAACAGTCAAAAACAAAGTCAAATAAAAAAAAGTTTGATTTCTTGTTGAACTAAAAGCTGTCTTTTTTTGTACACGCCAAGAGTGGCATTTCCTTTGTTCTGTTTCCCGCCTTTTTTCTACACCTCTTTTGTTTTCCCACCTATTCCTCCATCTCATTTCTACAAGCACCCTTGTTATACCAATACTATTGCATATAACTATTAATAGAAGCTACAAATACATACTCTAACTATTCAAGCTTATCCATATAAATAAACAGTTTATTTATTATTAAAAAATATATAAAATTCAAATAAAATCTTCCAGTCCGGTCTGCACTTGGATCCAATGCCTACCCCAATCATAACTGACAGTGTTTAAAAACTTCAGCAGAACTGCTACGGATATTCTAACTAATTTGGCCAATTCAAATGGCCAAATTAGACATTATAGTGTTTAGTACCATTCCAGTTTATTGTTTCTCTGATTCGCCGTCCAGGAAACTGACCCTAAAAGTACCAGGCTAAGTTTAGGTTTAGCTTTAGGGATGGGCTTGAGGGCCTAAGGAAAGATCATGCCCGTCTTATTTTAACCTTCGTGAATGTGACACTGGACAGGATTACAAGATGAAGGACTTCATAAGAGCTCCATGCCGAAGCTTTCTTTAAGAGTTCAGATGATAAACACTTTATTCACATCAAAGCCGAGATGAGCTTTTTTTTTCTCCGCCAAGATAGAAATAATTGGATGATGTGGCTGGTCATCATCGAGTGTGCGGTTGCGACTTTTTGACACAGACAGCCCCTCTGTCTCTTTCTGTCTCACTGACGATGCACATACACACTCACACACTCCTAGCAATACACACACCCTGCGGCATGTGCTCAACTATATGGCCATTATCTCTTTTTGGTTCCCATGGCAACTCTAACCTGCTGCTTCGAGACTTAGGTGGTGGTGGCGGGCAGTGTGCGTGTGTGTGGGTATATGTGTGGGTATTTGTGTGTACACATGTGCATATGCTATATATTGGAGTAAGCTCAGTACGTTGAGTGTACTGTATATAGAGTTGCTATTAAAAACCAACAATGGCAACACGCCGAAGCGTCCCACACTTGCACACACACACAGCCTCTCAAACTCTGCGCCTAATGAAATGGAGAGTGACATTTATGAACACAAATATGCACTGCTGGTAGATAAGAGGGTCTGGCATTCAGTGTATAATGAGTACAGACAGAATCCACACTCATAAATAGCATTAGCATCAAGATCATTAGTTTCCCCTCATGATCAAAGTCTTTCAAAGGAAAGTTTCGAACATAAGTTTCATTAGACAGAAAGCAGAACTGGACTGATTATTTATATTTAGCTCCACCTACAAGTTGTTTAGTCACCGTATTATTGTAATGGCAGGGAATCAGTGCTGGACAGGTAGCCAACAGTAGCCTACAGTCTTATTCTGATACACTCTAATCTAGGCTTGGATGTATGGTTATGAGTGACTTTTCATATGGCATTTCACTTACAGGGGTTGGACAATAAAACTGAAACACCTGTCATTTTAGTGTGGGAGGTTTCATGGCTACATTTGAGCAGCCTGGTGGCCAATCTTCATTAATTACAAATTGTACCAGTAAGAGCAGAATGTGAAGGTTGAATTAGCAGGGTAAGAGCACAGTTCTGCTCAAAATATTGCAATGCACACAACATTACGGGTGACATACAAGAGTTCAAAAGAGGACAAATTGTTGGTGCACGTCTTGCTGGAGCATCTGTGACCGAGACAGCAAGTCTTTGTGATGTATCAAGAGCCACGGTATCCAGGGTAATGTCAGCATACCACCAAGAAGGACCAACCACATCCAACAGGATTAACTGTGGACACTGGAAGAGGAAGCTGTCTGAAAGGGATGTTCGGGTGCTAACCCGGATTGTATCCAAAAAACATAAAACCACGGCTGAACAAATCACGACAGAATTCAGTGTGCACCTCAACTCTCCTGTTTCCACCAGAACTGTCCGTCGGGACAATTAATTATTGTGGTCTAAAACCAGGTGTTACAGTTTCATTGTCCAACCCCTGTATGTCACAATGGGATTCACAGTTTTATCTACCACAACTATTGAACAGTATGTGACATATGTATGCAAAATATGTTAAAAGATGGCAAAAGGGAGCAACTCCTAAAGGACACACTTTGCACAAGCATTTCTGGACAAGCTGAAAGACAAAGAACTGTCACCAAAGTAAAAGAAGAAGGTGGTAACTAAGGTGGTCGAGTAATTTAGCAGGACTTTATATAAAAATGCCACACTCTTCTTACAAGCCTTTTTTCTGCTCACTTTACCAAACTTACATTGTGCAGTTTCTGGCATGTTGAGCCTGGAGTAGCCATTGTAGTGACACTCTTCTCCTTAGTGCAGGTTAGTTGAGCCTCACAAAGCTGTTATTTTATATATATGTATATATATATATATATATTATTTTATTTTTTTTATTTCTAATTTTTTCCCATTTACACGGCCAATTACCCAATCCACTCATTAGGACTCCCCCTATCACTAGTAATACCCCAGCACACCAGGAGGGTGAAGACTAGCACGTGCTTCCTCCGATACATGTCACCGTTTCTTTTCGGCTCAGCTCCGGTACATCAGCTCACAGACGGCCTGTGCTGCAGACATCACCATACGGAGTTCGAACCTGCGACCTCCCACTCATAGTGGCAGCGCTTTAGACCACTGGACCACTCGGCGCCCCCGAAGCTGTTATTTTAAGGTGAAAAGGCTCTATAGTAGTATTATATCACTTATTCATAAGCAATCTCCCTTCATAAGTTTAAGCATAAGCATTTTACTATTACTATTTTAATGTAAAATCTTTTTTTATCATTTTCAGCTCTCCAAGATGCACCTGATATGCACAGATATCACTGATGTTCAGGTATAGTAAACACTACTGAACTCTACTGTACAAAAGCACATCCTTAACTTTGCTTACACAAGATCTTCTCAGACAAGGAGGCAGGGAACATTCTCTGTGTGTGTTCCAGGTCAGCGAGGCCTTATCAGATTATTCTTTGCTCACTTTGTGGAAATGAGTGTCATGGTGCTCATCTGCATCCGCTGCATCAGTTTAAACTCTTTAAACAAAACAGCCTCACAGATTAAGACAAAACTATTCAATTACAGGTATTAAAATGACTCAGATTCCGAAGGAGATGGGAGCGCCCGGTTCTGTGAGCAAATGTTTTTCTTTGGAAACGATAAAAGCGAACAACATATTGACAGGGAGCTCATTGACTGCTGGCTGGCAGGCAGTGAGGGGTTATGGATTGATCAGTGTGTGCCCTTTCAGAGACACAGGGGAATACAGCCAGTGCAGAGGCAGATCTGCACAGATAGAAGGAAAAATATAGATGATGGAGGAATGGGGGTGGGGGGTAGTAGAATAGCTATGGGAGATATAGAGAATATTTGAAGTGAGGTGGTGAGCAATTACTACTTGACCAATGTCGGCTACTGCGCTATGTTACTCTGGTGGAGAATTCAAAAATTGTTTAAGGTTCATGCTGCTGTCACCGCCTGGTCAACCACTGAGGTTTATGTAGGAACACTTCTCCTATATTAATTGGTTAACTTTTTTGACTTGTTTTTTAGTTAGTGTTAATAATGTTGGTTGCATTATATGCCGTGGGCTATCTGCGTTGGTTTGTGGTCACCGTCAATGTGGCCAATAAGAGCTGGAGTTTAATACAGGTGGTTTGCTTTGGCTCTCAGATCTTTCACTTTGAAGAACATCGCCTCATTGCAAAGCTAGCAATGAACTTCTGCCTGTTGACTGTTCTCTAGGTTCTAATCAGTGGCACACCTGTCTTTTCTGCTGGCAAGATAGCAATACGCCAGAAATTTACAACTTACTTCCAGACCACCAGGCCCATCAGCGTAGATATATTTGTAAGCTCTGTTATAATTAATACAACACAGTCGCAAGGCGTGAAAATAGACTGTAGACTGACGGGGTGTAAGATAGCAATGAGCATCACGATGTGCCTTGCACAAGGTGTAAGACAGGGCCTCTGTTCTGAGAGTGAATTCTGCCACAATAGATATGTATTTTCACTCTTTTTAAGGTTCTTGCCTTTCACTTTCTTTCTTTCTCGTACTTTTCTCTTACGGTTACATTTTTGAGCTGTGGTGAAAACTTTACACAGGGTCTTACACACTGTGAGCGTGTTCTGTGAATTGTTAGTAACGGCCAAAGAGATTTAAATGAAGTCCATGTCCATCTGCGGCCTGCCAAGCAGACAGAAGCAGAGCGATGTACTGCATTTAGGATTCAATATTTCATGAGGTTAGTCTCCCTCTCTTCTTCTCTCTCTATTTTTCTCTTGCTCTCCCTATCACTCCTTTTTTCAGCCTCTTTGGCCACATGAGGACACGTAATTGGCCCGGAGAGAAAAAAGGAAGTAATAGAAGTATAATGTGAGTGCTATATGTGAGCGCTGAGTGTAAGATATCTCTCCGCTGACCAGTCTGTCTGTCTGTCTTCTGTCTGTCTGTCTGCTGTCTGTCTTTCTATCACTGTCTCCGTATAATAAGGAGGTGTGGTGGGGTTGTGCTTGTACTACTCCTCCAGTGACATTTCTGCCTCCCTCTCTTTCACGCCCCGCATTCTGTCGTTTCTGACACTGCTACCTCTCTTAAGTCATTGTCTTCCTCCCTCTCCAATTTTCTTCCCTTACAGCGAGCTGCAGGCTGCTCTCCAGAAAAAGCCTGAGGAAATGTAACAATGCAATCCAATGCAATCCTTAAAAGTCACTTTTAGTGGACTTTAACATTTTGGGTAATGAGAGGGAAACATAGTGAGAGAAACAGAGAGAGAGAGAGAGAGAGAGAGAGAGAGAAGGAGGGGAGAAATATCTGTGTGATTTTTCTTTGGTATTATATGTTGCTTCTGTAAAAAGGTACTCCTGACACCTGCTTGATGGGCTGCTCTCAGAGTGGGTGTGTATGTTCCCACCTCTTCACCAGTTTAAAAGGACAATTCCAACAGTTTTTCAGTGAAGTTCTTTTTTTTTACTTCTCAGAGTGGTTTCAAAATGATGGTGTGTTTTTTTTTTTGTCCTTCGAAAGAAAGAACTGGAGCAAAATGTATCTCTTTTACAGATGGATGATAGATAAATGGATGGATGGATGGCATCACATCAATGTCAAAAGCCTGTAAATTTACTTCTTATGTGCGCAAATGTGTAACCAGCCAAAACCAGCCAAAACGGGCACACGTCACCCCACTGCTCATTGAGCTCCATTGGCTACCAGTTGCTGCTCGTATCAAATTCAAAACTCTTACAATCTCCTACAAGGTGATGACAGGACAGCTCCTTCCTACCTGCACTGATCACTCCTGAAGGCTTACGCTACCTCCCGGCCGCTGCGCTCCTCCAATGAACATCGCCTCGCTTTACCAAACAAACATTTACACAAAGCACAAATCCAGACTGTTCTCATACAGACTTCCCCAATGGTGGAACAAACTACCTTCCACTACCAGATCAGGAGAATCTCTCACTATCTTTAATAAACTCCTGAAGACAGAGCTCTTCAAAGAGCACTTACTCTCCTAACACCTCTAACTAACTACCTTCTACTACCAGATCAGGAGAATCTCTCACTATCCTTAATAAACTCCTGAAGACAGAGCTCTTCAAAGAGCACTTACTCTCCTAACACCTCTAACTAACTACCTTCTACTACCAGATCAGGAGAATCTCTCACTATCTTTAATAAACTCCTGAAGACTGAGCTCTTGAAAGAGCACTTACTCTCCTAACACCTCTTACACACTAAACTAACTTCTACTACCAGATCAGGAGAATCTCTCATTATCTTTAATAAACTCCTGAAGACAGAGCTCTTCAAAGAGCACTTACTCTCCTAACACCTCTAACTAACTACCTACTTCTAACCTCATTTCCTTCTTCCCCTTCTTTACTTCTCTATCCCATTATTTCCCTGTGACCTCCTTTAGGCACTGTCTAAAGATGTTTTTACCTTTAACTTCTGTTACTTTTGTACTTCACTATTGTCGCTTAAAGTCGCTTTGGACAAAAGCTTCTGCCAAATGTAATGTAATATATTGTAAAAATGTGAGGTCTGTGCACTGAACGAAATATTGCTCCCAAGCTTCATTTTTCTCCTTCTCGTGTGTTTTTTCTTCTTCTCGAATTCTCAAATGAGGCTTCTGTGGGTGAGTCTTTTAAATTGATTTTAAAAAGTCTTTGTACATCCACACAGGTTTTATATATTTAGGAGTATAGCAGTGCCACTAATGGAAGCTAATAGGCAAGGCAAGGCAAGTTTATTTATATAACACTTTTTATACACAACGGTCATTAAAAGTGCTTTACAAATTAGAAAATACAAAGAGAAGTCAAATAAAAAAACATGTGAAAGAATAACAGTAAAAATGGAAATAAAACTAAAATACGAATAAAGCATGATAGATCCAAACATGATTGAAACAAAGAGAAGTTGGTGAGCGCTGTTCTTCTTTAGTTGTTCAAAGGGGAGGGGGGGGGTTCTGGTGCCCGCATGTCTTCAGTTTTGAAATGAGAGTACATTATAATATACAGCCGATGAATTGGCAAGCGTGAGAAATACCATGTGTGGCGTGTGAGCATGTGAACTCGCTGAGGTGCGTGCCAATCAGATCTGTGCAGACGTGGTAAGGAAAAAATAAATATACACACCGCTCCTATTATTATTATTATTATTATTATTGTAATAAATACTTTTCGTCATGGTTCAAACAACCTTACAGGATATAGCACTGAATCATAACACAAGATAAAAATCGGTCCAGACCTTGGCCTGTCAAAATTTTCTGTAACTGGACCATACTGAATTCTAATTAAATACCCCTGCTTTAGGTGAACCATCTTTGCTTTGTTTTTCAACATCTATTGTAAATAGACATGAGCTATGAGATTTTTTTTATATTTAGATTTTACACAGCGTCCCAACTTTTTTGCAATTGGGGTTCCAAGACAGACAGACAGACGACAGACAATCAGACAGACAGACAGGCAGGCAGACAGACAGGCAGTTGTAAGCGTTAGTATTGAAAAGTGGAAGTCAGCTCCGAAGTGTCAGACCAGGAAAAGTTATTCAGTACATTCAGTATGCATATACTAGATGTACATGTATTTACATAAAATTTACATAAGAGCAGCAGTGTGTCTATAAAAAGGACTACATATATATTTAGAATATATGAGTGGAAAAATTGCTGTTCGTTTCTGTTTTTCATAAATGTGTTTCTTCTAGTTTTAGAAAAGGCATTTCACATGACATTTCTCTGTCTACATTGTCTCTTTGCAAGAAAAAAACATGTCTCTCCCCCTTTTTCTTTAGACTTTACTTCATCATTTGAACACAGCATCCACCGTTCACATTGTGTCACAGGTCCAAAATGAAAGGAATCAATAGAAATGATCCAAAATTTTATTGACATCCAAATTCCAATGGTTATTTTTATTCTCCTGTAAAGTTACTAAGTTGGAGATACTTTTATTACCTACTTTATACTTTCCTTATGTCAATACTGTTTAAACCAGTTTCTGATTAAGCTCAGAAACTGCCTAAACATAAATAAATATATAAATAAGTGAGTCAAAAGTTGGAGGAAAACCTTTTATTTCAGAAACAAAATGAAAACTAAAGAGAAGATAGCATACCTGAATAGCCCAGGAGGTAATGGGTGAGGATGTCTATCTTGGCTATAACATCTTGAAATTCACCATATTTAATTTCTGAAATTCAACTTTTGATTTACACTCTAGTTTTAAATGTATTTGTCAAGGAAGGAGGTCATGGGTCAATGGGTCAACTGCACATAAAATTATATGATTGGAAATAAACAAAACTACAGTACAAGCCAAAATTGGGGCCACAGGGGTGCTGAGTGGTCCAGTGGTCTAAAGCGCTGGCCCTATGATTAGGAAATCGCTTGTTCGAATCCCGATCATGCACCTTGCCATCAGCCATCAGCTGCCAGAGCCCTGAGAGTGCACAAGTGGTCTTGCTCTCTCTGGGTGGGTACAGTAAATGGCGCTCTTTCCCCTCATCACTCCTAGGGTGATGTTGATCAGCACAAGGCTGCGTCTGTGAGCTGATGTATCGGAACCAAGTCGCTGTGCTTTCCTCGGAGTGTTAGCGCTGTGATGCTACTCAGTAATGCTACATCAGCAGCAGTTGGAAAAGAGGCGGAGGCTGACTTCACATGTATCGGAGGAGGCATGTGCTAGTCTTCAACCTCCTTGTGATGGGGATATACAGCTGACTAATAGCTTAATGGGTGGGGCAATCAGCCACGCTAAATTAGGCAGAAGAAATGAAAGAAAAACTGGGCACAGTAAATAGATCTTTTTAAAGGAGAGAGTATTGTTTCACATGCACATCGTCAGACAAAAAACACTTCTGAACATCAATATTACTTAGAACCAAAAAAAAATACCATTAGTGATCAGATAGATGCTTTAAGCAAACATGCCTCAGTGTTAAAAAGCAAAGAGCTAAACAGGGTTGTTTATTTGGACTAATCATTTCAATAATTGTGTTTATCTGTTAATTGTGGTGGGTCAGAGCATCCTGTGTGCACAAAGAGAAACCAATGTTCATCATTGAGGCATTTTTGGATCCAGAAGAATGAAGAGTTCCCTGTCAATAAATTCTGATTATGAACGAGTGGGGAGTGAAAATGTCACTTCATATTAGAGTCTGACAACCTATTAGAGTCTGACTGCTCACCAAGTCACTAAGAGTGAAATTCTAGATACAAATTTCATTTTGCAAGGCCTACTGGGGCATTGTGACAGAAAATAAGATCCTGCAGTATGTACAGTACAAGAGTTACAAAAGGTTCTTTCAATCTGCCCCAATAGGTCTAAAAATAACTGATCAGGGACAGGGGAAGGGGGAAGAACTGGGCATGTAGTTTGAGGATATAATTATTTTAACTATTGAAACATGTTAAATGATGTACACTGCTACCTAAAGTCGTCCAGACTGTGACAGAGCACAAAAAAGGAAAAAAATGTAAAGTATTGAGGTGGCTCTTTTATCTAGGGTGCTGTTAACTTGCGGTTTCTGAGGCTCCTAACTCTGATTAACTTATCCTGTGCAACAGAGGTAACCCTTGGTCTTCCTTTCCCAGGGCAGTCCTGATGAGAGCCAGTTCCATCATCACGTTTTTGAAGATTAGAGCATTACTCAAATAGAGCTATTCACTGTATACCAACTCTGCATCTTCACAACTTCACAAATGATGCTCTTAAACCCATTAAGAGGCAAGAAATTCAAGTAATTAACTCTTGACGAGTTCAGCACAGCTGTTAACTGTTGTTAATGTTTTTTCAACAGTCTTTTTATAATTAATGTTAATACAATAGCCAGAGGCGTGCTAAAGCACCACCAACTCTGCCCTTTATCAACCAAAGTGCCCTTTTGAAACTTCGTTTTATTATTATTATTATTAAGATTTTACTGAGGCCAGTTTGAAATGATCTTTTGAAAACCTGAGCGTTTAAAAACGAGTGAAAAACGGTCGCGCGCAAGGCACACTAGATGCACGGCAGCAGCAGTTCAGTTCAGCGATTCTTCAGCACAGCACGCTCGGCTTCTTCTCCCCCGTGTCCCACCAGCCAGGTAACATACACATCAAGTAAAATCCTAACGTTTGCCCTGGATTAGTGCAAGATTCACCAAACTGATGACACACAGTGACACTGCCATACTCTGTCAACTAGAATGTTAGTTAGAAAAAATTACTCAGGAAACCAATGGCCAACTTTAATTATAACATACAATTTTAATTTTCAGTTGGTAGCAAATTATTAGTAGTCAAATCTATCTAAAAATGACTAGTTCCAAACCACTACTAGCCAATTTGTTGTAATCATGTGTAAATAATTTGTAACTTTGTTTCTATTTATTTTCTGAACCTGGAAATCAGTTTGTTCAGAAACAGGTCAACTTGCTTAAATGCTAAGAAATGCTTACTTTTAAACATAAAAGAACAAATATTGGTGTTTATTTATTTATTTATTTAGTTAGTTAGTTACACAGTTGTTTTGTCTCCTATGTTTTAACCATGTGAACTTTACAGTTCTTTAATTCAGTAGTATTTTTTTTTATCTTACTTTAACATTACATTTGTGTTGTATTTGTTGCATTAGGTAGGTTGTATTTTAATAACGAAATATATATGTATATATATATACATATATTTGACTGGTACTGTATTTAAAAACAGTTTCTACAAAAATCTTGCCAATGTATTAAAAAAAAACAAATATGGTAAATTATAGCAAATATAGAGCAAATTTGTTAATAGAACAATTTAATGTTTTAACATTTTTAGCAAAATAAATTACATGTATATTTTAAAGAAGTTATATAGAAACAGTCTTTTCTAGTAGAGTCTTTGGCATAGGCCCCGTCATTGGCCAGGACTGATACATCTGGGCTCTGCAGATCCTGTCGTACATTGAAGAGCCAACCCCAACCAGGAGACGGTGGGGAAGGAGGAGGGTAAGAACGACCATCAGCGTCTGAAAGGCAGCAAAAAGTACTGAATGAGTGATCGTTAATTAAAGGCAGAAGGGAACAGCTGATTGGATAGGTAATTTAGGTGACGTAGCATTGGAGTCTATAGTAGAACTTCCGCTGCACTTTCATTTTTTTGGTGTTACATGTATTTTTTTTTTATTTAAGCTTTTAAGTCTGTGCTGAATATGCTGGTGTAGCTTTCTGCTGTGTAAGCGAATTATTGCCAATTTATACATAAGTACATAAAGAGTACATACAGTCATTTGTGATGATTGCTGGCTGATTTCTCTGTGTGTCTGGTCACAGAGTTCAGTCACATTTTTACTGGCCTTTTCTCATATGCATGACTGATATACTGATACGAGAGAGTGTCTGTATATGTGCCTCAACAGGTACTTCCAGCTCTCTCAGTATTCTCCTCTCTTTCACTCCAGCAATTCAGCAGCCTCCTCTCTCGATTAACTGCTGAAATGGAACTGAACTAAATATAGCCCACGCTGCCCTGCTGCTGCTGCCTGCGCCGCATCTTTTAAAGTACGGCCATCCTGCACATCTGATTCGCACCTCACTCCTCTTTTAATGTGCAGAGACGAGGTGGGACGACAGAGGGAGAGGAACTGAGAGGTGAGCCTTTGAGGAATGTTTGATCTTATTGATTAATGGCGAGGTGACCAAACAGAGGCTCTCATTAGTGCCTCGCACCGCAGGGGCGGGGCCACCGGTCGCCATGTGAACAGCAAGGAGCCAGAACTCATGGTTAAAGACGTGAGACTCGTGGTGTTTGGTGATTGGTGATGTGTTGATTGTATGACATGACTTGAGCTGTTATTTAACTATTAATTGCAGTTAAATTATTATTAATCAATTAGTGCCATTTTTTAACTGGGATGTTGGGGTGTTGAACGCACCAGTCAAGAAACTTCACCAATCAGATCCTTCAATACACAGTAGTTCAAACATATGATCACATGAACTGTTGTTAGCGATTACAAATTTCAGGATTATTGGACTTGAAACGTATACAGGGCCATCTCAGAAAATTAGAATATCTTTGAAAAAGTTACTTTATTTCAGTAATTTAATTAAAAATGTGAAACTCATATATTATATAGATGTATTACACACAAAGTGATCTATTTTAAGTGTTTATTTATTTTATTGTTGATTATTATGGCTTACAGCCAATGAAACCCAAAAATCACTGTATCAGAAAATTAGAATATTATGTAAGAACAATTGGCACTTTCTGAAGTGTGGGCAGTGTGCCAAGTCCTGCTGGAAAATGAAATCTGCATCTACATAAACGTTGTCAGCAGAGGGAAGCATGAAGTGCTGTAAGATTTTGTGGGAAAACAAAACTGCACTGACTTTAGACTTGATAATAAAACACAGTGGATCAACACCAGCAGATGACATGACTCCAAACCAAATAAAGTTACTTTTTTTTAAAGATATTAATTGTTTTTAAGATGGCCCTGTATACTGATGTAGAACAAGGGCAGAGATATGAAGCCCAAGGACAACATTGCAGTTAAACAGGCACTGAGTTCCAAATTATTATGCAAATTATATTTTCCCTGATTTCCCTAAATGGTCTATGCAAATGACAGTCTGTTTAATAAAAATCATCACCTGTTATAGAGTATAAATACAATTTTATTGAACAAACCTCCCGATGATAACAGTATATTCTTCAAAATAAAAAAAAATCTAAATGCACAGTTCCAAACTATTATGCACAGCAGAGTTTCAAAACATTTTATAGGTTGTAAAGAACTGAAAATGTTCATTTTGTCAGGATGGGTGCAGGCAGGAAGAGAAAAAAGCTAACATAAACAAACAGTAAGGCTAACAAAGAAACAAAGAAGAAACTATAACAAGACAGAATAAACTAATAGAACAAGGGAATAAACAAAAATTAACAAGATATAAACAACAACAAGCAAAGAACTTGGGCAATAAACAGGATCAACCGCAGAAAGACAAAACAACAGGGGTTAGTGCAAAGACCGACGAATAAAGACTGAAACACAGGGCTAAAAATAGACAGGAAACACACACAGGAAGTAGAAACACCTGGGACTAGAGGGCGGAGCTATAAATTACACACAGGTGAATGAAAAATTACTGGGGAACATCACAGAGGAGCACGGGTCACGTGGGGTCACACACAGAGACATGAGAACAGACAGGAAACAGGGCAAAGACGTGACACATTTGTTGAATTTGCAGCATTAGGGGGATTTCACATTTACTGAAATCAAAAGCTATTTTTATCAAAAACATCCTAACAGGCCAAGTTACATGTTAACATAGGAATTCTTCTTTGATATCACCTTCACAATTATTGCATGCTGGTTTGTAATAGCATTTTAGCATCTGCTCTCTTAATCTGATGAACTTGCCTGGCAGAAACCTTCCTCATTTTGCCTTTATCTCCAAGAACCTGTCTGTGCTCTGAAACAGCCACAAATCCCTTCACAGTACAATGATCATGCTAATATTTTCAACCTTGTCTAAAGCATTGCACTATTTGACGCTTTTCGGCAGCAGGCAGATCCTTTTTCTTTCCCATGTTGCTTGAAACCTGTGGCCTGCTTAATAATGTGGAACATCCTTCTTAAATAGTAGTTTTCCTTTAATTGGGCTCACCTGGCAAACTAATTTAGATCAACTGAGATTGATTTCAGTGATCAACAGAACCCTGAGACACAATACCATCCATGAGTTTAATTGAGAAACAAAACAATTGATCTTTATGACACTTTTTGCATCCAATTTGCATAATAATTTGGAATGCGGTGTACGATGCTTTACAACTTTAACAGTTTGTATCTTTACTAGTCCAAACATAATGTACCTTTGGTAAGTATGATCAGACAATTATATGCTTAAATTTGTCTCATCAAACAGTAGTTAACTGCAACTTTAGTCAAGCTTAAAGGTGTCAATTTGGAACAGGTGCTTCTTTCTTGGATGGCAGCCTCTCAGTGCATAAGGATATAAAATTTGTTTGAATATAGATAGTGACACTTGGTGTTCCAGCAGATTCGAGTTCATCGCAGGTCTGTGCTTTGGTGAATCTTGAGCTGTTCCTGACCATCCAAACCAATTTCCTCTCAGCTGAGGCTGACAGTTTGAGCCTTCAGACAGACCAAAAGTGGCTCCACTTTGCAGTAACTTGAAGCAGATTGTGGCTTTTGCAATTGTTTAGTATAGGCTTCAAGGAAAGTTACTTATTCTAATAATATCTTTAATATAATTCTGCTCTCTTGATTGGCTCTGGGTCTACTTTACTGTTTATCACAGCTCTCTCTTTCTCTGGAAGTTCCAGAAAGCGAAAAAAAAAGGAGCTAACAAACATTTTTCATTTTTTTTTCATTTCTTTTCTGTTAGTGTCTATTTCGCATTAAAATAACACAGTTTACGCTGCTTGTAATGCGCAATAGGCATGTACTAATTCTTTTAATTAATCATGAGTGTGTTTTGGGCATAACACAAAATAAACCAATTTATTCTCTCCCTCGGCTGCCACCTTATCGTGGTGGAGGGGTTTGAGTGTCTCAAGGATCCTAGGAGCTATGTTGTCAGGGGCTTCATGCCCCCGGTAGGGACACCCAAGGCAAACAGGTCCTAGGTGAGGGACCAGACGAAGTGCAGCCCAAACGACCCCAATGAAGAGAGACAACATTGGATTAAGTGTTCCCTCGCCCGGACGCGGGTCACCGGGGCCCCACTCTGGAGCCAGGCCTGGAGGTGGGGCACGCTGGCGAGTGCCTGGTGGCCGGGCTTTTGCCCATGGAGCTCGGCCGGGCCCGAAGAGGAGACAGGGGCCCCCCTTCCCATGGGCTCACCACCTGTGGGAGGGGCCAAAGGGGTCGGGTGCAGTGTCACCTCTCTGGAGGAGAAGGAGCCGGAGTTGGTGTGCGAGTTAGAGAGGTTCCGGCTAGAAATAGTCGGGGTCACCTCGACGCATGGCTCTGGCTCTGGAACCAGTCTCCTTGAGAGGGGTTGGACACTCTTTCACTCTGGAGTTGCCCCGGGAGAGAGGCGCCGAGCTGGGGTTGGCATACTTGTTGTCCCCCATCTCGGGGCCTGTACGTTGGGGTTCACCGCAGCGAACGAGAGGGTAGCCTCCCTTCGCCTACGGGTGGGGGGACGGGTCCTGACTGTTGTTTGTGCCTATGCACCGAACAGCAGTTCAGGCTACCCACCCTTTTTGGAGTCTTTGGAGGGGGTGTTGGAGAGCACCCCTCCAGGGGACTCCCTTGTTCTGCTGGGGGACTTCAACGCTCACGTGGGTAATGACAGTGAGACCTGGAGAGGTGTGGTTGGGAGAAATGGCCCTCCCGATCGTAACCCGAGTGGTGTTTTGTTATTGGACTTCTGTGCTCGTCATGGATTGTCCATAACCAACACCATGTTCAAGCATAAGGGTGCCCATATGTGCACTTGGCACCAGGACACCCTAGGCCGCAGTTCAATGATAGACTTTGTTGTCGTGTCATCTGATCTGCGGCCGCATGTCTTGGACACTCAGGTGAAGAGGGGAGCGGAGCTCTCCACTGACCACTACCTGGTGGTGAGTTGGCTCCGATGGTGGGGAAGGATGCCGGTCAGACCTGGCAGACCTAAACGAATTGTGAGGGTCTGCTGGGAATGGTTGGCAGAGTCTCCTGTCAGACGGAGCTTCAACTCCCACCTCCGGGAGAGCTTCAAACACGTTCCGGGGGAGGTTGGGGACATTGAGTCCGAGTGGGCCGTGTTCCGCACCTCCATTGCTGAAGCGGCCTATCTGAGCTGTGGCCGCAAGGTTGTCGGTGCCTGTCGTGGCGGCAATCCTCGAACCCGCTGGTGGACACCGGCGGTGAGGGATGCTGTCAGGCTGAAGAAGGAGTCCTATCAGGCCTTTCTGGCCCATGGGACTCCGGAAGCAGCTGACGGGTACCGGAAGTCCAAGCGGCATGCGGCACGGGTGGTTGCTGAGGCAAAAACT
Source organism: Astyanax mexicanus (assembly GCF_023375975.1). Lineage (NCBI taxonomy): Eukaryota > Metazoa > Chordata > Actinopteri > Characiformes > Acestrorhamphidae > Astyanax > Astyanax mexicanus. Next base: position 36,131,041 of record NC_064426.1, on the reverse strand, counting down.
CGGGCGTGGGAGGAGTTCGGAGAGGCCATGGAAAATGACTTCCGTACGGCTTCGAGGCGATTCTGGTCCACCATACGGCGTCTCAGGGGGGGGAAGCAGTATCCCACAAACACTATTTATAGTGGGTGTGGTGTGCTGTTGACCTCAACTCGGGACGTTGTGGGCCGGTGGGCAGAATACTTCGAAGACCTCCTCAATCCCACCAGCACGCCTTCCACTGAGGAAGCAGAACCGGGGGACCTTGGGGTGGGCTCTCCAATTTCGGATGCTGAGGTCACCGAGGTGGTTAAAAAGCTCCTCGGTGGTAAGGCACCGGGGGTGGATGAGATTCGCCCGGAGTTCCTTAAGGCTCTGGATGTTGTAGGGTTGTGTTGGTTAACGCGACTCTGCAACATTGCGTTCCTGGCAGTTCCTGTGGATTGGCAGACCGTGGTGGTTGTCCCAAATTGGCAGACCGGGGTGGTTGTCCTTTCAAAAAGGGGGACTGGAGAGTGTGTTCCAACTACAGGGGAATCACACTCTTAAGCCTCACTGGTAAGGTCTATTCGGGGGTCCTGGAGAGGAGGGTTCGTCGGATAGTCGAACCTCAGATACAGGAAGAGCAGTGTGGTTTTCGTCCTGGCCGTGGAACACTGGATCAGCTCTATACCCTCAGCAGGGTCTTGGAGGGGTCATGGGAGTTCGCCCAACCAGTCTACATGTGTTTTGTGGACTTGGAGAAGGCGTTCGATCGTGTCCCTCGGGGAGTCTTGTGGGGGGTACTCCGGGAGTATGGGGTACCGGGCCCTTTGATACGGGCTGTCAGGTCCCTGTATGACCGGTGTCAGAGCTTGGTCCGCATTGCCGGCAGTAAGTCGGACTCGTTTCCAGTGAGGGTTGGTCCTGAGCCGGAAAAGGGTAGAATGCCTTCTCCGGGTTGGGGAGGAGGTCCTGCCTCAAGTGGAGGAGTTTAAGTATCTTGGGGTCTTGTTCACGAATGAGGGAAAGATGGAGCGGGAGATCGACAGACGGATCGGTGCTGCGTCAGCAGTCATGCGGGCGTTGTACAGATCCGTCGTGGTGAAGAGATAGCTGAGCCAAAAAGCAAAGCTCTCGGTTTACCGGTCGATCTACGTTCCTACCCTTATCTATGGTCATGAGCTTTGGGTCATGACCGAAAGAACGAGATCACGGATACAAGCGGCCGAAATGAGTTTCCTCCGCAAGGTGTCTGGGCTCTCCCTTAGAGATAGGGTGAGAAGCTCAGTCATCCGGGAGGGACTCAGAGTAGAGCCACTGCTTCTCCACATCGAGAGGAGCCAGTTGAGGTGGCTTGGGCATCTGATTAGGATGCCTCCTGGATGCCTCCCTGGTGAGGTGTTCCGGGCACGTCCCACCGGGAGGAGGCCCAGAGGAAGACCCAGGACACGCTGGAGGGACTATGTCTCTCGGCTGGCCTGGGAACGCCTTGGAATTCCCCCGGACGAGCTGGCCCAAGTGGCTGGGGAGAGGGAAGTCTGGGTTTCCCTGCTTAGGCTGCTTCCCCCGCGACCCGACCCTGGATAAGCGGAGGAAAAAAAAAATGGATGGATGGACAAAATAAACCAATCAGCGTATCACTTGCCATTCCCTTTAAGAGCCAGGTGGCTTTGACTTTGGTGCATTGCTATTTCAGGGGTGCAGCTACCTGGAATTATCCAACACCAACACCTCTCAGCAGAGGAAACTGACCTGCTCATTCTATTTAGTGCTGATGTAAAAGTTTGCATAGCTATCCAACAGGCGCACACTATGGGTTTGTGCACTCCTGCATGTACAGTAAATGTGTGTAAAAAGCAGGGGTGTACACGTGTTGGGAATGTGTCTGTGACAATTCGCTGCCAAGAACGTCTGACTGATTGCAATACATCAGAAATGTACTGTAGCTGAACACACCACACTTCAAGACCACCACACTCATCGGTGTAGATGTATTCACAAGCACCATTGCTATCTAAACAATGCAGATACAAGGCATTAAAGAAGCCTTTTGGTAAGGTGTTATATAGCATTGAGCATCGTGACACACCTTGTTTATGGTGCAAGATGGGATTTATTTTGCAATTGGTAAGACATTTAATAAAAGAAAGGCAAGAAAAAGGCCCTCTTACTTCTGTAGGAGATCATTCCTGTTCAGAAATAAAGTATTCCATATAACAAACACAAGGCATTTCTAGCTACAACTTCTAGCCACATCCTGACTCTAATTGTTTGTCTGATTTTGATTTATATTAGGTGAGGCATTCTTGTTTAATATTCCTTATACCCTGTCAGGCATCACTACACATTTTCCTGCTCCGGCTACATAACAGGAATGGTGTCCCTGACAGCAAGTGCTTTAGCTATAAGTGGAAGGTCTTGTTTCCAATTTATACAAGCCTCTCTCTTTTCTGAGACATGCTTTTAACAAATAGAAGCCTGCTGAAACTGCAGGGGAGGGCTTGGCAAGTGGCGAATAAAAAGAACGACATGAGAGAGGACTGGAGGAAAGAACACAGCCAATTTTAAACAGCTAAGAAGTGAAAGACGACAAAAAGTCTTGTAAGCCAGCCCCTTTCAATGCAAATTTCAGCCTCATCATAGAAGATTCCAAGAAAATGAAGTTGAGCAGGTGTTATAGGTGTTGAATGAAGACCATAATTATGTTGTTATGGATCTGAAACGCCTCAAAAGCTCATGTTATTTCTGTAAACTGAGTTTATAGCTATAGTTAGCTCTGTCTGTGGTTGGAATCAATAGCATTTTCTGGCAAACGCAATACAAAGTGACTGCAGTATATGTGCTCCTGCCGTCCTGCCCTAGTAAATCAGTCTACTATATTTAATCATTTATATGTACATATGTTCATATGTAATTGAGTAGATTTTATGAGTAATTTGTAATTTAAGTAGTTATAAGAAGTAGTTTTTAAAATAGATAATTTTACTTTTACTCAAGTACATTTTGACACAAGTAATTTACTTTGCTACATTGTAAAACTCCCCATTACTAAGTAAAAAATAAAATGCTGGAAAAAAAACAATTGTCTGAATTAAAAAATAATAATAATTGGCGCGGATGCGCCGGCGCACGGATTCTCTCGCGTGGAATAACGAGGCAATGACGTCCTCATGCAATGTACAATGTGCCCCACCGGACAGAGCTGTCAGCTTTCAATACTTCCACATCAAACTAGTGAAAGCATGTATAAGTATTTTAATCATTAAACAATCTGCTTGAATGTAAACATTAATGTAACATTTTAAATAGCAGTTAAAGCATAGCAATTGCAAATTAAAATATAACAGTGAGCTGTAAAACTGTAAAAATACGGTTTATCGTCACCTATATGACCATAACTTAATAATAGTAAATAATAGTCCATTAAAAACAATTTAATTTATGACTTGTTGTACTTTTTTTTACATAAAATAATTACAAGTAACTATGCCACGTTTACTTAAAGTACATTTTAAACTGAGTACATTTTTACTAGATTTTTAAATGGGTACTTTTACTTGAGTAGAATTTTAGAAAGGAAAGGTACTTTTACCTAATTACAATTTGTCTGTACTTTTTCCACCTCTGTTGGTTTTCCACTTTTCATACCACTAACATGACAGCACACAGACCAGTCATCTTCTTGGTAAAGACAAAGGTGATAGTCCTTTGAAACTCTTTCATAAAATGGCAAATATATAAAATACAGATAGAATAAGGTAGCATTTGACTCACAAATGCACAAAAAACACAATTTTCAGCTTGTTATGGCTGCTGCGCCTGCACAGGTCTCCTCAGCAAGGGAGGTTTCCCCACTACCAAGCTGATTCCCCTCTGCTTTCAGAACAACCAGCAAGTTTATTTGTTCTCTTTGTTAATGGGTGGGACTTCATCCTTGACTGGACGCCATTATTAGCATTATGAGGACTCCCATCCATACTGCAGTCAGTGTCTGGTTTCCTCATTAATAACTCTTTCTGTCCCTGGCTTGGCATAGATAAATCTAGCTAAACACCACAGAACAGAACAGACCATGGTCCAGCTAACTGAGGCTTAAATCACTCTTGTCCTAGAAGTAGTGTTGTAGTTAAGAATGCTAGAGCCATGTCCAAGACCAAGACCGGGACATGTCGAGTTCAAGTCTCAAGACCAGGACTTTTTAGTAGACGAGTCATCAGAAGTCACCACATGAAGTCAACTGAATAAAATTTTTATTATAAAATATGAAAATCACAATTTGCCCTCAAAGAAAAACTTTAAAAAACATTAATGGAAAGGAATATTTAGATTCACAACCAGCAGCAAACAAACTTCCAAAACTCGTTGCTAATGTTAGCTAGTTTGTCGCTAGCTTTAGTTCTTTCTCTGGTAACATTAGTGTGTTAGCTTGCTTGTCGCTAAGTTTAGCTCGATTGTCACTAAGATCTTTTTCTGGTAGAATTAGTGTGTTAGCTAAAGCTTGACACTAAGGTTAGCTATCTCATTGCTAAGGTTAGCTAGTATGTTGCTAAGGATAGCTAGCTCATCGATGTCAGTAGCTTCAGTTCTCTCCCCAGTAACATAAGGTTATTTGCTAGCTCGTCGCTAAGGTTAGCTTATCGCTGTCAGTAGCTTCAGTTCTCTCCGCAGTAACATTAGTGTGTTGGCTAGCTCGTCGATAAGGTTAGCTCATCGCTGTCAGTAGCTTCAGTTCTCTCTTCAGTAACATTAGTGTGTTGGCTAGCTCGTCGCTAAGGTTAGCTCATCGCTGTCAGTAGCTTCAGTTCTCTCCTCAGTAACATTAGTGTGTTGGCTAGCTCGTCGCTAAGGTTAGCTCATCGCTGTCAGTAGCTTCAGTTCTCTCCCCAGTAACATTAGTGTATTGACTAGCTTGTTGCTAAGGTTAGCTAGCGCATCATTAGCTTTAGTTATCTCTATGGTAACATTACTGTGTTAGCCAGCTCATTGCTAAGGTTAGCTAGCTTGCTGCTAGCTTCAGTTCTCTCCCCAGTAACATTAGTGTATTGACTAGCTTGTTGCTAAGGTTAGCTAGCGCATGATTAACTTTAGTTCTCTCTATAGTAACATTACTCTGTTAGCCAGCTCATTGCTAAGGTTAGCTAGCTTGTTGCTAGCTTTAGTTCTCTCCTCTGTAACGTTAGTGTGTTGACTAGCTTGTAGACTATTCAAAATGAAAAGTGTTCATTGATTGGATACTGAACAAGAGCGGGAGTAGCTCCACCTCAGACAGAGGACTCGGACTTGACTGGTTTTGTTCACTGGTCTTCTAAATAAATAAAACGTTTGGCTAAAAGTGTTCTAAATGGACACTGAACAGAAATTTAGCACATCATACTTTTGAAATACCATTCTCATTACCACTGTATCACCAAACTCTAAAAGTTACACAAGGGAGATTGATTGATTGGTTGGTATTTGCCTATTTCTGTGGTAAAAAAAAAAAAAAGAAAAAAAAAATCTGCTCTTTTAGTTCCTTCCAAACTCTTTGGCTTGGGTATGCCTCATATAAACTAAGTTCTGCTTCACCTGTCAATATGCATAAAGCACATTTCCAGTGCAACCTCAGTGGAGAAAAATGACACAAAGAAAAGTCAGAGATGCAAAAAGGCCAGTCATCAGAAAACAGAAACCAGACAGAGGTGAACTGAAATAAAAGAAGAAGATGAGCTCATAAAAGGGTCTGATCAAAAGGAAAAAAGAAAAAACAATGAAAAAAGAGACCAAGGGCAAGCCTTCAACCAGACACCAATCAGAACAATTCAACTCCATCAGCTCAAAAAACTCATATCAGGTATTTCAAAACTGTCATGGAGAAAGAAAGGGGAGTTCATTTGGCTTAAAGGTCCCATATTTCTCTTTTACTTCATTATTTGTTTCCTCCCTGAGGAATGTGATGTTGGTGTGAGTTTGCAATAATGTTGCAATATGTTGTATTCATTTCTACATCATCATAGGCTGAAACTCTCCATGTAACTTCAGTGTGATGGGCGGGGCAGATACTATACTGTTTATGTGTCTGAAATGTAAGAAATGCTGCATACTCTGACAGGATTATGACACAGGAAGGCACACCATCTTGCCTGAATTGAATTTAGTTAATCAAGCATTTTGTTGGGCAAAAATGCTTACAGCTAATGTCGGTACAGGTAAAAAAAAAATTGTGAAATAGCTATACAGTGGAACATCAGGACGTATTTTTTTTCTTTTGATTCGGATACAGAGTCTTTTATCATTACAAGGCACTAAGTCAGAATTCCTTGCATTTCAGGCGCAGCCTGTAAGTGTGTTGGTTTTTGTAATATCACCAAATAATTCATTCAAAATGGGCTGGTTTATAGCTATATAGTGTATAAATCAACACTGTGATTCCATTCCTTTACAATTTATAGAAATAAAGCAGTAACTGACTGCCATGCCTTGTCAAATTTATAAACTGGAAGTAACAGGAAACACAGGTGCACTACTAACTGATTAAAACCCTGAAAACAGTCAACAGTCTGCTGCACAATCATGTCTGGATCACTGTGCACCTCGTCTCTTTTGAGTTGTGCCTGACCTTTTTTGAGTTGCGCCTCGTCTCTTTTGAGTTGCGCCTTTTCTCTTTTGAGTTGCGCCTCATCTCTTTTGAGTTGCGCCTCGTCTCTTTTGAGTTGCAACTCATTTCTTTTGAGTTGCGCCTCATCTCTTTTGAGTTGTGCCTTGTATCTTTTGAGTTGCACATCGTCTCTTTTGAGTTGGGCCTTGTCTCTTTTGGGTTGCACCTCGTCTCTTTTGAGTTGCGCCTCATCTCTTTTGAGTTGTGCCTTGTATCTTTTGAGTTGGGCCTTGTCTCTTTTGAGTTGGGCCTCGTCTCTTTTGGGTTGCGCCTCGTCTCTTTTGAGTTGCGCCTCATCTCTTTTGAGTTGCGCCTCATCTCTTTTGAGTTGCGCCTCATCTTTTTTGAGTGGTGCATCGTCTCTTTTGAGTTGCACCTCGTTTCTTGTCACCTTGTCTCTTTTGAGTTGCTCCTCATTTCTTTTGAGTTAACTTAAAGACAAGTAAGGACCTGTAAAGGTCAATCAATTATTGTCAAATATAAAGGAAAGGTTGAGGTTTTGGTGTGCTGTTTTTTTTTTTTATTTGAAAGCAAAACTAGTGTCAGTTAGTCAGTGTAGCAAACCCAGCTTTTATATTCTGGTGAAAAAAAAAAACTAGTGACAGAATAAAACACGAAAAATCTGAGTCTGGATCAAGTGAGTAGCAATTATTAAATTGGAGAAAAGACAGAATACATTACAAAGCATGCGTTCAAATCTCTACCCCCGTACAGCCAACACCTCAGCGTATTTGTACCTTTTTAGGTCGCCTCAGGCTATTGCCTTATATGGTAAAAGTCCACGTCTCTCTGTACATCACCTGGCCAGTCTTGGCCAGTCCAGTCCGGTGCATTCCTACAGACTGGGGCGAGGGTGAAGCTTACACTTTAGTGACACATAGCTTCCAGAGCCTTCCAGTGCACTGGTCAGTAACTTGTGCCACGTATGTTTTATGGTTGATGTCCGAGGGATGTGATCGTGTGGTCACCTGTCCTGCACGCCCAGGTGAGCCACGTACGCACATTCTAATCTCTGTAGCTAGTCACGTATCTCCAGTCACAATTACATACATGATTAAAGAATAATTTTACCCTCCTTATTGATTATGAATCACCTTAAATAAATAAATTTCCATCACAACATAAACAATAAACAGGATAAAGAATAAAATAACATTGCTGTTCCCTTAAATGAGCTGCTGGCGTACAGCATAAACATGCAGGTCAGTTTCCTCTGTTGAGACGCACCAAAGCTAAGATAAGAATGCGCCAAAGTCACAGCTCATCTGGCTCTTAACGGTAATGACTACCGGTACTGATTGGATTTATTTTACGTAACGTCCAAAACACACCCATGCATGACCCAGTGCACTAGAGATTGCTAAAATAGGGCCCTTGGGCCTATAGAACTGTGACGCGGGGATGAGACGGGAGGCGGATTTATATGCGGGTAAGAACAAGACTTTAATAAATAACAAATAAACAAATAAACAAACAGGGGAATAACGAATAAATATATATACATAAACAAACAGGGAAAACAAACAAAGAGCTAAACTAAACAGATAAGTACAAAACAGGGCTAGGGAATATATACAAAGGATAAATGCGTAAATATATACAAAATAAACAAAGAAACAAACAGGAAATAAACGTGACTAGAAATAACGTGAATGACAATAAACAAGAGCGAGTAAATATGAAACGTGGAGAAAGCAATAACGTGACGTGACAGACAACGGGGGAAGGTGCAAAGACCGAACCGCTAAACATGGACTAAACTGTGCTATAAATAGGAACAAGAAACACTGAACACCTGGGGAAGGGGCGGAGCTACAAATTACACACACGTGAAGGAAACGTACAAGAGAAACACACTAGGAAAAGGGGAAAACACAGGAAAACATAGCGAGGGCGTAACAAGAACAAGCATCTCTCAGACTGCCTTCATTGAGTTTTTACAGGACAGTTAAAAAGACCAAAAGCAAGGCAGATTTCCCAGTGGATATCAAAATTGTCCCAGTTTGTAAGTGTAAAGTTCGAACAGTAACAGTAACAGTTCATGTACAGTATTTTATTTCACAAATGTAAGATGAATGAGCTGGACAATCGGCGGTCATTGATACATGTTTTGTACAGCTACATACTGGATGTTAATTTTTAATTTTAATAAGGTCTTTGCAGATTTTAAATGATCAGTTTTGTCTTTATCCTTAGTTTTCCATTATATTTGCTCTTGAAGGAACTGAAAAAGGTACATTGCTTAAGGAATGTCCAGTAAACATTATGAAAGAAACACAAAGTAAGACTTTACTGTAATGCTTTGAACTGGTTGCTGGTGCCAAATGGTAGAAAAACTGCTCCCTTAAACTCAATTGATGGTCAAACGGCTAATGTTGCAAACTTGGCTTTGGGCCTGATTCATTGCCTCCTGTCTGATGCTTTTAAGGAACTCAGGAGAAAGTTTAGAGAGCAGTCTTTACAACAAGACTTTAATAGCCTTTAATAAGGTTTAATCACTTATTGATCCAAGCTGATCCATAAGCCATTATTTGGATCAATCTGTGATAAAACTGATGGCGCTTATTTTTATTTCTCCCTTCATTTTTACATTTCATGTAATTTGTCAAATTTGCAGAGTCATATTGTACCTTTTAGAAAAAAGTGAGTCTTGTTGAGTTCACATAAAGTTCAGGGCACATTTTTAGTGTTTCTCGGCTTCAGCCACTCCACTCCACCTCAGTTCAGTCTCCTTCAGCCGTTTATAAGATTTCTCATCACATCATGTCTGTACTGGTTCTGCTCACTGTCTGTTCAGCGCACTTCATTTCTGAGCTTCTGTCGGTATGTGTTGACAGAAAGCTGCAAGAACATTTATGGATCAGTGAGGACACAAATAGAAAAATGGAATGACGCATTTACTGTATGTTCTCTCTGTATTTTCACCTCCTCACAAAAGTTCAGGCCTAGATGATCTGAAGATCTCGGAAGAATCTGAAGAAATCCCATTATTTTTTTTTCATTTCTTTATTTCTTTATTTATATATACAATGTTTTACATATACAGTATAAAATACACTGCCTGTCCAAAAAAAAAAGTCACATACTCTAATATTTGGATGGACCACCTTTATCTTTGATTGCGGCATTAATTCACTGTGGCATTGTTTCTTAAAGCTTCTGCAATGTCACAAAATTTTATTTCAATCCAGTATTGCATTATAAGCCAAGATCTTCGATTGATTTTAGTAAAGTCTGACCACTGCACAAAGCCTTCTCCAGCACATCCCAAAGATTCTCAATGGGGTTAAGGTCTGGACTCTGTGGTGAATAACCTGGTCATATTCAGTATATTCAGGTAGTCAGCTGACCTCATTCTTTCAGCACATACTGTTGCTGAACCTAAACCTGCAGATCAACTGCAGCATCAACCCCACATCATTTACTTAAACACTTTTACTTAAATCCAGATGGATTTTTTTTTTTTTTTTTGGCCAGGTAGTGTACATTGATTTGTCTTGGGATAGCAGTATTTAAATTGATCGTGAAGAGAATGCTCACACCTGTTGTGAGTGAGGTTGAACACTAGCCAGTGCTCATGTAAAATGTATCTGTGAACATCAATTTACAGTATTGGTTCAAAGATTGTGCTGCATTATCGGCTTGTAACTTTTTGTTGGTTTAAAGTAAATAGAAAAAAATTCAATTTCACATTCACTTATGCATAAAAAGCTGTATATATGCCCATGTATCCTCAATATGACACACAAACTAAAGTGAAAATTCATTGGAAATTGAATTCTAAAGAAATTCAAAAAAGGAGACAAAATTGTGTTTAGAAAGAAAAAGAACTGAATAAAAAGAACTGATATTGAGATCTGATATTGAGGTCTGATATTGCATTGTTTAAACTGTGATTCTGAACCTTGTAAAGACATTATTTGGACATCCTTAGTGAGGTGAACATCAGTCCCAAATGTTTAAAATACGTCCATCAAAAATCCAAAATGAAAGATTTTGTAACGTCTTTTTAAATGTGAAAAAGATTCCTTTTAAGTGTCTTTTAAATATCAATTATTAATATCATTTGGATATCAGTAATAGACCATAGATTATGTCATTTTGAAGTTGTTTTAAATGTTTTAACATCCACACACAGAATCCAGAGTAACATCTTTTTAGTGTTCATTATTGACATCATTTTAATGTTTATAACAGACCATTGATTATGTCATCTGGACGTCAGTGATAGACCCTTTATTGACGTCATTTGGATGTCAGTTATGTCAGCATTGTTAATGTCATATGGATAGACATTGCAAAAAAAATCATTTGGGATTCTCAGTGAATGTCTTTTGAATGTTCGACAGAGTGTGACTGCAGCAGGCAATACATACATTACCTAAAAAGAAGTGGCATTAAACAACTTATTTTAATTTCAATTGGTCTTTCACTCTCTCTCTGGGTGTATAAATGGCGCTCTCTCCCCTCATCACTCCAAAGGGTGATGTTGATCAACACAAGGCTGCGTCTGTGAGCTGATGTATCGGAACCGAGTCACTGCGTTTTCTTCGAGTGCGCTGAGATGCTACTCGGCAATTGGAAAAGAGGCGGAGGCTAACTTCAAATGTGTCGGAGGAGGCATGTGCTAGTCTTTACCCTCCTGGTGTTGGGGCGGGAGTCCTAATGAGTGAGTTGGGTGGGTAATTGGTCTTGTAAATTAGAATTAAAAACTACAATACGATTCATATGGATTTTCTGTTTGCTTAGTGGGTTTTACCTACATGTATATTAGCTTATATACAAGTTAACATGATCCCACTGTCAGGAAGTAGGATCAATACCTTCCAAAATCCAGCAATCTAAACAAGTACAGACCTAATGAAGCATCAGTATCAGCATCAGATTTGAAATAGCTTCTTTATTGACACAACATGCTGCACGACTTCAAGTCTCATCATTATCGTGTACAAAAAAACAGAAGAAAGACTTCATGCAGCACTGAGGTTTCATCAGAGAGTGTAGTACAGAAAAGCACCTGGTGCATGCTGAGAGCTGAACTGACCAACTCCCATTAAGACACACATACACACACACACACACATACATACACGCACACACACACAGCAACGGCGAGGGACGAAGAAGGAAACGTGCAAGCGTCCCCCCGCCAGATCAGCGTGCTTTCTGCCACAAGGTAGAGAAAAATACATCTGAAGAACAGCTTTAGAAAAAAGAAGAAACACCAACGGTGCAGATGCATAGGCTACATTTACTCCACCATTAACGTCCATGCATTTTGGAAGAGGTTCAAAACGACGTGGAAAAGTCTGAAGGACATTCTGCTCTGGAGTTGAGGTAAAAACATGTAAACATAGTTTCACTGCAAAAGAGTCAAGAGTCAAACAACCCTGAACGCAACAAACTGCTCCATACAGTTGGAATTTTACATCGGCATCGACATTCAAAAATTTACATAACCTTACGCAGAAATCTGATATATGATAATATATATATATAATTTTAAAATATAGATTTTTCTGTTACATACTGAAATATATCTGACTTGCCAATTTTAATAACCCTGCCTATTTTTTAACTACTCAACTATTCTCTATTCTCTTTACCAAGATATAATAAAAATATATTGCATAAATATTACATAAGTACATTCCAATTAAAGATAATTATATGGTCCATAGTCCTCAACAAATAGGACCACTTTGTAGTTGTATTATATTATTACAGACTGTAGTCCTGTTACTGTTTCTCTGCGTAAAGCATACTGTAGTATTGTCCTCCTCTTCAATGATCAGGACCACCACAAAACAGGTATAATTTGGGTGGTGGGTCATTATCAGTACTGTTGTGACACTAGCAAGGTGGTTGGTGTGTTAGATTGTATTGAGCTAGTAAAAGCGGATCAGACACAGCAGTGCTGATGGAGTTCTTAAACACTGTGTCAACTCACTGTCTCCTCTGTCTATTAGACACTCCTACCTATAGCTGCTCCATCTTGTACAGTCTTCTTCTTGTGTTCTTTAAAAGTGCTCATAGGATGCTTCCCCAGTTACACTGAGATGTTTAAAAACTCCAGCAGCACTGCTATGTCTGAGCCACTTGTATACACAGCACAACACACACTAACCTACTACTAACATACATACACACTGGCAGTGTCACTGTAGAGCTGATAATGAGAATAATGCAGCAAATAAATAAATGAAATAATTAAACACATTTCAGCACTGTGGTGTAAGGTAAGGTCCTGATCTTCGAAGAACAGGATGAAAGGAGGATAATAATAAAGTATGCAGAGAAACATTTACAGGACTACAGTCTGTAATTATTATGCTTATATATACAGCTCTGGGAAAAAAATAAGAGACCACCTAAAATTATGAGTTTCTTTGATTTTACCAAATTGAAAACATCTGTAATATAATCAAGAGAAAGATGGATGATCACTAGCCATCAAACCAAGTTGAACCGCTTGAATATGTGCACCAGGAGTGGCATAAAGTTATCCAAAAGCAGTGCGCAAGCCTGGTGGAGGAGAACATGATGCCAAGATGCATAAAAACTGTGATTAAAAACCAGGGTTATTGCAACAAATATTGATTTCTGAACTCTTAAAATGTTATCATCATGAACTAGTTTTCTTTGGTGTCTGAAAGCTCTGCATTTTTTTGTTATTTCAGCCATTTCTCATTTTCTGCAAATAAATGCTCTAAATGACAGTATTTATATTACGAATTTGGGAGAAATTTCCATAGTTATTAGAATAAAACAACAATGTTCGTTTTACTCAAACATATACCTCATAAATAGCAAAATCAGAGAAACAGATTCAGAAACTGAAGTGGTCTCTTATTTTTTTCCAGAGCTGTATGTATGCATGCACTATGCCATATGTCAGATTTCCATGATTGTTCCATCAATTTGCATTCAGTTAAACAGAGGCATCGAACAAAATCTTATAAACAAAGTCTGATCAATTTAATCAGAAACCTTCTTGATTCATGTTTTTGAGTGCGAGCATGTGTTGCGTATTTTCCACGCTCGCGCGCACACACATACACATCGTCTATTCGTCCAAAAAAGTTGCAAGTACAAAGAGCTACGTAAACATTCAAAAACATCAATACATTCTCATATCTTGCGCGTGCAAAAAAATCCTTCCGTTTCTCCGAATCGCAGTTCTCGAGCTTGTCCATTGATCCGGCCCCCTCTGGACCGGACCCGTGTACTGCGCGTCCTCGTGAACCTCCGGCGCCCGGAGCGCGCAGCCCGGAGCGCGCGCCCCCGACTCTTAACTCAGGCCGATCATCACCGCCTCCACGTCCTTGGAGGGTCTCCGCTCGCGCACCAGGAAGTTGATCATGCTCTCGGACTTGATCATCAGGTTGCAGCCGAGGAAGAAGACCCCGAAGATGACGGTGAGGGACAGTACGCACAGCACGGCGATCTGCACCACGCGCGTCACGAACAGCCGCCGCTCCTCCTGCTCGAGCGCGAGGGACCCGCCGCCGCCGTCGCTCGCGCTCACCTCCGTGCCATTGCGCGCGCAGCAGTCTACCAGGTCCAGTAGCGCGCCGCGCGTAAACGCGGTCCGGTTGAAGAGCGTGCCGTTCATCGCGCGCGGTGCCTTCAGTCCAGTCCACGCGCTGTGCTGCGCTGCGCTCGCGCCGAGTAAAGCACAAATAATGAAGTCCTCGCGCTGCTGAAGTTTGTGCAGCAGGAGCGCGAGACCCGAGTGAAGCAAAGAAACTCAGAACTGAGAGGGAGGCGCGCGCACTGGACCCAGATCCATACACTCACTCACTCACTCAGAGAGAGAGAGAGAGAGAAGAGATGGGGGTGCAGCTCGTGCAGCTTGAAGCGCGCGCTGCGTTTGTATTCTCATATTCATTCTGCTCTTTTCATATTAATTCTTTCTTCTTTTAGTCTTTTTCGTTTCTTTATTAATTCTTTCTTCTGTTCGTTAGTAATTTCTTGTTTCATTCATTTGTTCATTTCTTTTCTTCTGTATTTCCTATTTCACTTTCTTTCTTTATTAATTCATTCTTAAATCCTTTGTAAATCTGTTGTTTATTCTTTCCCTGTATTTTGTTTTCTTTCTTTCTTTCTTCTTTTTTTTCTTCCTTTCTTTTTTGAATTTCTTCCTTTTTCCCTCCTTCTGTGTCTTTCCTGTCAAATTCTTTTCTTTTTCCTTCCACCTTTCCAAGTATTTTCTCTTTTTAATTTCTTTGGTAATTTATTGTATTTTGTGCAATCTGTTTGTTTAATCTTTCTTGTTTTCCATTTGGTCCTTTGTTTAATTTGTTTATTCTTCTTACCTTCCTTACATGTTTTGTTAATCAGCTTCATTTGTTTGTGTCTTCTTCTTTATTTACATCTGTTGATAAGCTGTTATTTTTTTCCTTTTTCTTGATTAATTATTTGTTTTTTCCCTCCTCCTTTTATTTATTCTTTCTTTTTTCTTTTATTTCTTTCTTTTTTAATTTTTTCCTTTTATTCAACAATGCAGGATAAGCTTCCCTTGCTTGTTACACTGTAATGTGTTGCCTCAAATATTTAATTAATTAGACTTTAAGTCTAATTAGTTACTTTTTTTGTTATATCAATTTCTTTGAACAATAATTCTACTTTGAATTCGTACTCAGTCGGCTTTTTTGTTTAATTGGAAAGACTCAACTAAAATTAAATGGAAAAAGAAAATGCTAGGAACAGTACAGGTCAGAAAAATAATATTGCTCTTACAGCCACACATAGAGGCCAGGAAGCTATTCATTATATCTGATTTTCCTGTCTGGTTTACCTATGGTAGCCGGGTTGGTAGTCACTATACATTTATGGTAAGAAACTGTGGAACATACACAGTATACATATAGATTGTACCAAAAGCCAACGGCAACAGACTAAACTCAGTTACTAAAAGTTGACTCAACTCAAATTATGTGGCCACAAATGTTCAACCAACTCAAAAAAGTTGAGAAATTGAATTTGGAAATATTCAATTTTACGTAAAACATTTTAGAGAGCAGATGATGCAACACAAAATGAAGACTTTTGGTGTAGTAAAACATGATAAAAAGCACTTACCTTTTATGAATAGCACACCTCTGTTCTCCAACACAAATTTTAACAGTTTATCCAAACACCCTTCAGACTGGGTGACACAGGGCATAATTTGCCCCGATAAATTGTTTTTTCCACTGTTATCCAGCTCAAAGTAGCTCCACACCTCCTAGCTAGAGTCCGGACAGCCCTGAAATTTAAAACGAGGCATTAATAAATTATAAAGTGCACAAGAAGCTTATTAAAAAAACCTGTTAACACTAGCTATAGGATGTAAACAGTGGTTTTTCATCAAAGGTAAGTAGTTTTTTTTATCATGTTTTACTAAACAAAAAGTAAATTTTGCACCAGAGTTCTCCTTTAGGGGCACAAGGTCCAGTTATGGAGATGGCACGTGCACTGAAGGCCAAAGCTGGCCAATATGTTCCTCCATTTAAGGTTTGCAATGGCATTTAATCCCTGAGCCACATGTAGCCCACATGCAGCCGACCATGTGAAATGTTTGTACAGGTTTTCAGTTTTGGTCCAGTTGGCTCAGTTGTCTCCAGCTGTGACTGTGTGCTGACAAACTGATTCAAACACAGCCATCGTCATCATGCCACAGTAATGTGTAGTGTCCCAGAACTCGTATCTGGAAGGAGAAACTACATTAGTTTTAATTTATAAATGTATTATTTGCTAAACTAGACCTTTAAATCTTAAGCCTGACTTGTTTCATCTTCCGTTTAATACCGTTTTTTAACTAGCCCTCATCCTCTTGGGCTGGCATCCTCCCCTTGGGGGATCCCCAACACCATCTTAAGGTCTGTTCCATTACTTTATTAGCTCAAGTGAAGTTGATTAGATGAGGCTTTAGAGGTGTGAGAGGTCAACAAGTGTCGATTTGTGACCCGATGCACTTCTCTCTCATTCACAGAAAAAAGGTGGATGGAACTGTTTCTAAGCAATGGCAGTAAACTTAAAAAAACATAGCTAAAAACATCAAAAATAGTACAAAATAATTATTATTAATTTATATTTGTTAGGTTTAGGTTGCACTACACTAGTAATATAAAACTGTAACCTCTAGTAAAAAGCTGAATATGAAATATTTTTTCCCCAGGTTTTTATTAATGTTGCCTTTTTTAAACATGGTCTCAATTAAATAGGATGAATTAGGGTGATTGGGACACAAAGTCAAATTAAACAGTTTACCTACACATAGTTTATTTCAAAATCAATCTTCAGAACTACAGAAATTGATCATTTCAATTAATGAAAAATGCATTAAATCACCAACCATAAGTCATCATTGCATAAATGTATTTTGACTTGAATTAAAAAACATTTAAAATTTGTAAATAAACACTGAAAAATTAACATTCCAGCAGACATACCAGCAACATACACACTGTAAAAAACAATAAGCTGTTTTTACTTATTAGAATTTTGAAAGCTGATTGTTGTTATTCCTTTTTCCAGGTCTTACTTCAAACCCAATCTGTTACACCCAATCCAACTCAAGGAATGTTAATTAGCTACGAACCGTTATGTAGATCCACTGGGGTACATTGTAAAAGACCTTTATGACCAGAGGTTAACTTCGTTACGTTATTTAAGTATAAATGTTGGTTATCTGTGGTTTACTGAAGTAATTATTTGCTCAGACAACATTTTACTTCTACTCCTTACATTTTTTACACAATTATCTGAACTTTCCACTCCTTGCATTTAAAAATAACCTATCACTCCTATTTCATTTCTGTTTCTTTACATTCTGGCTTCTCATTGTTCAAAAAACCCTATCCAGATAAATCTTTCCATCCAGCTAGAGTGAATCTGATTGTGATTGGACGTAGCGAAGTATAAACATATACCATTCTGAACATTTTGGTTTATACTGTGATCCATCACACCTGCACATTACATCACACCACACTGCAGCAAGAACATAACAAATGTATGTAGTCTAGTATTAAAATGATCCATGCAGAGGCTCAAAAAATTTTAGGTTTAACTTTAATACATTGGAATTTTACTAAAATGCATTTATTTTTAATGGGCATATATGCAGCTGAAACGTTATAGTCATTATGGCTTTTAGAAAAATGCGTTTGGGCAGAAGGGTAGTGCACTATTGGATCTTTAATGTCATTTTCCCCCTTGCACTACTTTTACTTACATACTTTAAGGAGTTTTGAAATTTGAAAGTACTTTTACACTTCAGTAAAAAGATTGAGTTGACTTCAACTTCTTCAGAAGTATTTTAAACCCTAGTATCCATACTTCCACCTAAGTAAAGAATGTGAATAAAATTGCACACCTTTGTCTAGGACTGCTCATGGTTTAATGTTGTTTCAGAATTTAAATGTTTCAGAATTCTTCTTCAGAGCAGTTTAAAGCAGTCTAATATGGAGAGCAATTAAACCATCCCTGAGAACAGATGTAATAATAACTAGTTTTGGAAAGCTAACAGCATGCAGCAGAGCACACATGTGGTGGTGGTAAAATGTCACAGAGACAGATCTAATTGTAAAACAAGTAAAAGGTAATGTTGGCATAACAACAGAAACTTGTTCTCTGCAAAAAAAAAAAAAAACTTTTTAAACGTTGCAGAAAACAAGGAATAGCTGGAATATCTACAAACTTTTCTGGGGGAACGATTCTTATATATCAGAAAAACCCAACATCTGTAAAATTCCAGTTATTAAATAGCTAAAACGCCACTGAATTAGCAAGACCTGACGGATGGATAAAAAAGTACCTTCTTTTTCTCATTCATTTCTGAAATGAAGAGTATTCAAAAAGATTTAATCCTATTTTTGTTGTAGTAACTGTCTTTCCTGTGCAGGGAGGTCTTTTTGCTACATTATGGTAATGGATTGCATTCAGCAACAAGAGCCTCCACAACTCCACAATTCATCCCAACATTATTGGGTGGAGCACCTTCATTCCAAGGAGAACAGTTAGACCACTGCTCCACAGCTCAGTGCCTATAATGGGGAGCCTTATACCCCTCTAGCCCTTAACTGGTTCCATGTTTATCTGCTCCAGGTAGTCATATTCTATTGGCAATGGGTGCAACTAAATGTATTTAAATCTAAATTAATTAGAAGAGGCCTCTACAAGTATTTGGACGAATAGCGTAAGAATGTTTTCACACCTGTAGTTTCTTTCACTGGTCCAAATCAGTCAAAGCGATCATAAACTTGGAGTGGTTTCCCCCTTAGGATGAGCATGTTGTCTTTGCTTATTGGTCAGAGGAGCTGTTTGGGGCAGGGACAAGGAAGTAAATACAAGAAAAAGGTCCTGCACATACTTCAATGCAGATTAACATGGAGTAACAACAGAGATTGCATTTCTTAAAGCTCTACTTTCGCTAAAATGCACTTTTTCTTCCCTCCACAGCTGAGCTACGCTAAGAGTCTGATATTAAGTGAAGTTTAGGGTTAAATTTACTTAGCACTTAGTGCCATATCTTTACAACTAAGGCTGTATCTCTGAAAATATTTTGTCCTTTGAGTTTTAGAGCTGTAAAATTGACTGAGGTGGAAGGCAGGAAGCTTGTCTGCTGCAATGCTGTTAGCCAGAGGCGACATATTTGCATGTAGGAATATTCATGAGCAAGAGCTGAAATCAGTGTCTTTCTGCAGAGACTACTAATTTAGTGAACTAAAGCAGGGCACACAGAAACACCGGAGAACTTTTTTTTTTAACAAGAAACGGCTCACATGGCAAATAGACATTTTAAAATGAATGACAAAATGACGTAATAAGACCTTTAACAGCTGTAGTGATTATGTGGCTGATAAATCAGTTTAAACTGCACCTGAACAGCTGTTTAGTTCAAACAAGTCTTCCCACAACTTTATAATTTAAACGTTTTTGAAAAAAAAAAAATGTCCTAAAAGACAAGCTTGCACACTGAGCAGCAGTGTATAAAGTATATAGCATAGATCATTTCTGCTAGCAGTTCTTTATTCTGCACAAAATACGTAACAGAAATAGCGTTTGCTCCTTTAGCTAAGGCTCTGTCAAGATCAGCAAGGTATATATGCTGATTAGATTGCACAAGTTCTCTCATTTCAGACATCCCACCCTGCAAAAACTCATTTCAAGCAGGTAGCATTAAGGCCTTGCCCCCAACCTTCTCTGTCAACATCCCCAAGCTCACTCTCTTTCTCACTCACTCGCTGTAAAAATGATTTCCAGAGTATTGTACATAATTTGCAGACATTAGTGAGCCCCTTTTACAATGTGGGAGACTCACGGAACTTCAGTGACAGGTGAGATCTCTGTTATTATCACCACTAATGTTCAGAGAACAGACTTTTTTGGATCCCTTGAACCTTTTGGTGCCCTTGTACTTTGGCATTGATACAAAACTCTCTTTTATTGTGGATTTAGACTCTTCAAACTCCACCTACCTCTACCTAATGGACCTATTTTGCTATCAGCTAGGCATTATCTTTCTAACTTTTTAATTACAGTCGTTCAAAAGGAATACATTCATATGCATGTAGCAATTTACAGTATTAAGTCGTATTCACAACAGAAACGTTAGCCTGCGGATGTTTCTCGTGATTGTCTTTCCTGAATTGCATCCCGGTGAGTCATTCATTTATTGGCTTCAGCTAAAGCCCATAAGCACCAAACACTTACTTCAATCTAAATGTCTCGTGCTCCTACTCAAGCCAGCAAAATTAGCAGCCTTCAGGTTAACAGCCCACATTTGGCTGCTGCTTGACTGACCACGGCCGAGTTCCTTCCCAGTCCTCCCAATTAAAAGATATTAGTCATGTCTTAACTGCTCCCACTCGAGGGGTCTCGAAACTTTATTTGGAGTTCTTGGCTGCTGAAGCCCAATAGCCTACATTTCGCTCCCATGTCACACCACGCTGCCTCCTTTTACACATTCTCTTACTATAAACGTTTAGTTTATTTGTCACGTCCAACTGAGCAACTTGCTGCGGATGCAGTCGGAGAGTTCGGCTTTGTCCTTATTAACTCCACAGTCATTTAAATCAGCCGTCTGTGGAGTTACTGTGTGGACATGTCAACTATGTTGAACACAGTTGGAAATAATTAGAACTTTCAGTGTGCTGGCATGTTCTTCATCACTGCATAAAATAATTACAATGCTGCCTTTGTTTCTGGATGCTCTGTTTTTTTTTTTTTCTAAATTAGTATGCTCATTAACATCAGATCGATAAGCACTTTTAATTGATTTGTGAAAACAAAATGTAACGATACAAAAGTAAAATAAAAAAATAAAACTGTACAGATGTGTGATGACCCCTATTTCTTTTTAGTCACAAAACCATTCCAGGGAACACAGATTTACCATTGTTCCACAGCTCAATGCTCTACAGCAGGGGTGTCCAAACTATATATTTGAAGTCACGGGCCACAGACTCTGTAATAAGAGAGACTCTTTGGCCCGTTTTTCTGCGCTAGAAATGCACACTCTCTCTGCTTTTAGACCCTTTGGCCCCGTTTTTCTGCGCTAGAAATGCGCACCCTATCCGCTTTTAGACTCTTTGCCCCATTGTTCTGCGCTAGAAATGCGCACTCACTCCACTTTTAGACTCTTTTGCCAAGTTTTTCTGCGCTAGAAATGCGCACTCTCTCCGCTTTTAGACTCTTTGGCCCGTTTTTCTGCACTAGAAATGCGCACTCTCTCCGCTTTTAGACTCTTTTGCCTTTGTTTTTCTGCGCTAGAAATGCGCACTCTCTTCGCTTTTAGACTCTTTTGCCTTTGTTTTTCTGCGCTAGAAATGCGCACCCTCTCCGCTTTTAGACTCTTTGGCACGTTTTTCTGCGCTAGAAATGCACACCCTCTCCGCTTTTAGACTCTTTGGCCCGTTTTTCTGCGCTAGAAATGCGCACCCTCGCCGCTAGAAATGCGCACTCTCTCCGCTTTTAGACTCTTTTGCCCGTTTTTCTGCGCTAGAAATGCGCACCCTTGCCGCTAGAAATGCGCACTCTCTCCGCTTTTAGACTCTTTGGTCTGTTTTTCTGTGCTAGAAATGCGCACTCTCTCCGCTTTTAGACTCTTTGGCCCGTTTTTCTGCACTAGAAATGCGCACCCTATCCGCTTTTAGACTCTTTTGCCCCGTTTTTCTGCGCTAGAAATGCGCACCCTATCCGCTTTTAGACTCTTTGGCCCGTTTCTGACACCTAGCGTTCAAACTTTGAATCTCACATTAAAAAAACCTGCTTAACAGCGGGCCAACTTTCATTCTATTTCTAAAATACCTTGCAGGCTGCTCCAAAAAGGAAACGGGTCGTAAATGGCCGTAGTTTGGACACCCCTGCTCTACAGAGTCGTTTTGTACTGGCAATTTTTTCTACAGGGACTAAACAAGCTGGTTGCGTGCATTTGCACATCTGTGCCAGTAATGGGTGCAAATTAAAGTAGCTGAATGCCTCACTGCCCAATAAGCTGATGTATAGAAATGTATGGTAGGACTATGTATAATAATGTTGAACAATACAATTCAATTAATGCATTGCATTTCTAAGTGTTTTTTAGTGCAAAAGCATGATTATTAATAAAATAAAAATACATGTTTTTGGCTACATTCTTTTCACAGCATTGAGGAACATTGTTTACAGCTGAAAAAGCATCTTGGCTATAAAAACATGTTCTTAAATTTTGGTCCTTAGTCTTAAACATGTAAAATTACTACTGATACTATTGTGTTGGTGAACATATTGATCAACAGAGGGCTTATTAACTAATGACTACACTAACATGGCAAAAGTCATGGGACATATACTAGTATCATGTCCCATGGGAAGTAAAGAATGCTGCACTGACATGTGGGATATGTATGTTCACACAGACAAGACATTGCCAGTCACAATCATTAATACTGTACCACTGACCTGCTGTCCACTGTGGGTGATAATGCCTTGTATGATGTATACCCTGTACACATGTGACACTGTGAATCAAGGAATGCTACATAAACTAACATAATTGAAATACTTAATAAAATACATTTAAACTATACTAACAGGAGCGCTCTGCAATTAAATGCCTGAATGTGATTAAATCTGATTAAAATTACCATATTTTTTGCACTATAAAGCACTAAAATGCTTTCATTTTACCAAAAATCATCTGTGCCCCTTTTAATCCACTGTGTCTTGTGTATGAATTTTACCAGTCAGGTTGTAAGGAGCAGTAAAGCCACTCCTGTAACGGCAGGTAGTGAGGAGTGACGCACGCCGAGTAGAATGTACTCACAGGTTTATTTACAGACAGGCAAGCAAATGCAGCTAACAGTATAGCCAGGTAAACAAAGATCTCACCAAAGACAGAAGACGTAGTCGTATAAACAGTCCGAGTTCGTAACCGAGAAACAGTCCAACCAAACATCAAATCCAATAAGGGCAAAACAAAAGACATTAACTGGTAATCCGAAAACAGGGTCGTAACGAGAAGGCAATAACAAAGAACAGGAAGAAACCGCTTAGTACGCAACATAAGTCGACAATACCTCGCGAAGATACATTACACAGTGCGACCTTAAATACAGAAAAACAGAGAGCATAACCCGGATCTTCCTCAGAACACAGGTGAGTCTGAGCGCCGGAGCGTAACGTGATTGGGCGACGGCGAGCGACTGACGGTGACGTCATAACCCAAAGGATTCTGGGGAGTGGAGTCCAGAGGTGTGGAAGGAGAGTCAGGCTGCGTGACAGTACTCCCCCCCAAAGAGTCCGAAACGGTTGACGGATGAGGACGACACAAGGGAACCGCTCCCCCACACTCAGTGGAGACCCGGACAGGTGGCCTGGCAGCGAGAACATAGTGGACAGGAGCCCTGGATCTGGGACGACCCCTCCTGGAGCCGCGGATGGAACTGAAGGATCGGACAGAGCCAGCACTCCCGCGTCTACCCCTTCTAGGACCTGGAGACTCTCTCCTAGGACGACCTCTGGGGCGTGGTGCCGGACGAGACGGATGAGACCGGTGGAAGTCTTCCACCATTAAGGGATCCAGGACATCAGCCACTGGGACCCAACTTCGCTCCTCTGGTCCGTAACCCTTCCAGTCCACAAGATATTCCAGGGCCCCCCTTCTTCTCCTGGAGTCCAACAAACGTTCCACCGCATACACAGGACCACCCTCCATATCCATAGGTGGGGGAGGAGGTGACCCAAGCGAAGTCTCATCCAGAGGACCAGGGATAACCGGCTTTAACAAGGAGACATGAAATGAAGGACATACACGATAGTGAGAAGGTCTATCAAGACGGTAGGTAACCTCATTAATTTTCTTAATGATTTTGAAAGGGCCAATATACTTAACTGAAAGCTTTTTATTGCCATCAGACAGCCGGAAATCCCTGGTAGATAGCCAAACTCTATCTCCTGGAGAGTAAAGGGGGGTCTCACGACGTAGGCGGTCCGCTTGTTGTTTTTGCCGTTCTAAGACTGCCTCAATACGTCTGTGAGTCTCCTCCCACACTTCCTCGCTCCGACGCATCCAATCATCAACAGCGGGGATGTTAGAGGGTTCGGCTGACCAGGGCATGAGAGGTGGTTGGTAACCTAAACAGCATTGAAAAGGAGTTAACTTGGTAGTAGAACTGATGAGCGAATTCTGAGCAATTTCTGCCCAGGGGAGATATTTGGCCCAGTCATGGAAATTATTATAACAATATATTCTTAGGAATTTACCCAGTTCTTGATTCATCCTCTCACATTGGCCGTTGCTCTGAGGATGATAACCTGAAGAAAGACTGACAGAAATTCCTAACCTATTCATAAAGGCTGACCAGACTTGGGAAATAAACTGAGGTCCACGATCAGAAACTATATCTTCAGGAATTCCAAAAATGCGAAAAACATGATTAAATAGAGCTTCAGCAGCTTCCAACGCTGTGGGTAGTTTACTAAACGGAATGAACCTGACACCACGAGAAAAACGATCAACCACAGTCATTATAACAGTTTGACCTAAAGAAACAGGAAGGTCGGTAACAAAATCGACAGCTAAATGAGACCAGGGTCTGGCTGGGATAGGTAAGGGCATTAATTTGCCTGCCGGTAGAGTACGCGGAACTTTACTCTGAGCACAAACGGTGCAAGAGGACACAAAATTGTGAACATCTAGACGCATTTTTTCCCACCAAAAACGATTTTCTAATAACTGAAAAGTACGTGTTTCACCCGGATGACCTGACGAAGGGGAGGTATGAGCCCAAGCAATGAGTCTGGCTCTGCATTGATCTGGTACGTAGGTGCGGTCTGGTGGGCATGTTTCAGGGGGAGGAGTTATTGAGTTAACTCGATCAATTTCTTCCGAGATCTCCCATCTAATAGGAGCCAAAATAATCTCTGGTTTTATGATGGGTGTAAGTTCTGGACCTTCTATCCCATTATCTTCAAAAATGCGGGAGAGAGCGTCAGCCTTTGTATTTCTGGAACCTGGTCTATACGTCACTACAAACTCAAAACGTGCAAAAAACAAAGACCAGCGTGCTTGACGTGAATTCATAGTTTTCATGGATCGCATATACTCTAGATTTCTGTGATCAGTGATGACAACGAATGGATGTAACGCTCCCTCTAACCAATGCCTCCATTCCTCCAATGCTAGCTTGATGGCCAAAAGTTCACGATCCCCTATACCATAATTGCGCTCAGCTGGGGAGAGTTTGTGGGAAAAATAGGCTACTGGATGTAGTTTACTAGGGGAGCCTAAACGCTGAGAGAGAACAGCACCTACTCCTACACTGGATGCGTCTACTTCCACAACGAACGGTTCTTTAGGATCTGGGTGTTTTAAAAGAGGGGCTGTAGTGAACACCCTCTTAAGAGTAGTAAAGGCATTGACAGCAGATTCGGACCAAATCAGAGTTCTGGTATTGCGTTTTAGCAGATTGGTGAGTGGGGCTGCAATAGAACTGTAACTGCGAATAAATCGTCTGTAGAAATTAGCGAAGCCTAGAAATCTCTGTAGTTCCTTAACTGACTTAGGTTGGGGCCAATCAACAACCGCTTGAACCTTCTTTTCATCCATGGAAACGCCCTGATCGCTGATCACATACCCTAAAAAGGTTACAGTAGACCTGTGAAATTCACATTTCTCAGCTTTCACAAAAAGCTGGTTCTGAAGAAGGCGGGTTAGGACTGCTCGTACATGAGAGACATGAGAAGACATATCAGTGGAGTAGATCAGAATGTCGTCTATAAATGCAATGACAAATTTGCCCAGCATGTCACGCAACACATCATTGATAAATGATTGAAAAACAGAAGGTGCATTTTTGAGGCCAAAAGGCATAACTTGGTACTCATAGTGCCCTCTAGTGGTAAAAAAGGCCGTCTTCCATTCATCTCCCTCTCTGATCCTTACCAAGTTGTACGCACTGCGAAGGTCTAACTTCGTAAAAACAGAAGCTCCACGCAATTGTTCAAGAGCGACAGGTACTAAAGGAAGAGGATATGGGTTGGTCTTTGTTACAGCGTTAAGTTGTCGATAATCTATACAGGGACGGAGACCACCATCCTTCTTTTTAACAAAGAAAAAGGGAGCAGCAACAGGGGAAGTAGAGTGGCGAATAAAACCCTGTGTTAGAGCCTCCTGCACATATTCTTCCATAGCTCTTTCCTCAGTTTGGGTAAGCGGATATATACGTGACTTAGGGGGTATCTGGTTATCAATTAGTTCAATAGCACAATCATAGGAACGATGAGGAGGAAGCTGGGTAGCACGAGTTTTACTGAAAACTTCACATAAATCTTGATAGACAGGAGGAATATGTGCAAGAGACTCTGGCTCTGGACTCTCAACAGAAGTGGATTGGAGTTTAACCTTAGGAACCTTCAAACAATGCTTCATACAATAGGATGACCAGGAAGTAATTTCCTTGTTAGACCAGGTAATCATAGGATCGTGCTTTCTTAACCATGGAAGTCCTAAAATTATTTGATATCGAGTGTCTTTCATAACAAAAAACCTGATCTCCTCAGAATGCAGTGCGCTGACGCTCATCTTGACAGGTTTGGTGGTGCTGGTGATGCTTCCTTGTCCGACTGGGGTCCCATCCACAGCAGACAGTTTTATGGGATCCTCCAGGTTCTCTAATGAGATCAGGAGTTGTCTAGCCAGCTGCTCATGAATAAAGTTTCCCTCGGCGCCGGAATCTATCAGAGCTGGGAACACAAAAGAAGAAGACTGGCAGAACAGTATTACAGAGATTATAAAAGATCTGGAAAACATGTCAGGATTGAGTCTGCTTACCCTTGTAGCGTGTGGAATCCGAGGGGTTTCCACACGCTTTCCCGAGCTAGTGGCAGGTGGTTCGTATGGACGGTCCGGGTTGCCACGGAAACCATGGGAGAGCCCACCGTGGGACGAACCGGAAGTTTCTTCTTGGCGTTTAGCTCGAGAGGGGCATATTTGGCAGTTACTCAACACATGACCAGCTCCGCCACAATAGAAACACAATCCAGCTTGAAATCGTCGCAAACGTTCCTCTCTGGACAATCGAGTAGCATCCACTTGCATAGGTTCCTCGTTGCTGTGACTGGAGACCACTGATCGAGTTGATGCAGAAACACGTGACACATATCCCGACATGCGTGGAGTAGTAGTTTTACGATTCATTACAGCGCCTTGTTTCAATTGATCCAGTCTAATGGCCAGAGAAATAAGTTCATCCAAGGGAAGTCCATCATCCTTACAGGCTAATTCAGCTAATACATCAGCCCTGAGCCCATTGCGAAACATGACCCGTAAAGCCGGTTCATTCCACCCACTACCAGCAGCCAGTGTACGGAATTCTAAAGCATAATCAGACACAGAACGATTTTCCTGACGTAATTTAACCAATAACTCCCCCTGAGATTGACCATAATGAGGGTGATCAAAAACTAACTTAAACTCCTTGAGAAAGTGTTCGTATGTAGCTCTCTCCATACTAGGCCAAACAGCAGTAGCCCATTCTAGGGCTTTACCGGTGAGACGCGAAATAAAAAATGAAATTCGCGCTGAATCGGAACCAACCGCAGAATTAGCAAAAAATAGCGATATTTGTAACAAAAAACCCCTACAAGAATCCGGAGCACCATCATATTTATCAGGTTTACTCACCGGAAAAGCGGTTGCTGGCTGGGTGAAAGAGCTAACCGGAGGCGAGCTAGCAGAAGCTAAGCTAACGGGGTTAGCCACGCTCAGCTGGGCGAGCTGAGCAGCGATACCCTGGAGGCTAGTGGTAATCTGAGCTAGCTGGGAGTGTTGTTCCGACTGCTGAGTACTAAGAGCAGTAACCGTGTGAGTAATGCTCTCAAAAAGCTGGCTATGCTGCTCGAGAACCCTCCCCTGATTCCCGACTGCCTGCTGTAGGTTATTAAACTCAGCCATCGCTCTTTTATAAGGCGAGGTATTATGTAACGGCAGGTAGTGAGGAGTGACGCACGCCGAGTAGAATGTACTCACAGGTTTATTTACAGACAGGCAAGCAAATGCAGCTAACAGTATAGCCAGGTAAACAAAGATCTCACCAAAGACAGAAGACGTAGTCGTATAAACAGTCCGAGTTCGTAACCGAGAAACAGTCCAACCAAACATCAAATCCAATAAGGGCAAAACAAAAGACATTAACTGGTAATCCGAAAACAGGGTCGTAACGAGAAGGCAATAACAAAGAACAGGAAGAAACCGCTTAGTACGCAACATAAGTCGACAATACCTCGCGAAGATACATTACACAGTGCGACCTTAAATACAGAAAAACAGAGAGCATAACCCGGATCTTCCTCAGAACACAGGTGAGTCTGAGCGCCGGAGCGTAACGTGATTGGGCGACGGCGAGCGACTGACGGTGACGTCATAACCCAAAGGATTCTGGGGAGTGGAGTCCAGAGGTGTGGAAGGAGAGTCAGGCTGCGTGACAACTCCGCTGAAGTACAGAGTTATACAGGAGTTTCAGTTTAGTTCTCCAACATCGGGGCTGGAGTAGCATCAGCATTAGCCTGCTGCTAACCCCGGCTAGCACTGCTGGAGCAGCATTAGCATTACCCGCTAACAGAAAAATATGGTAAGTTCAATTAATCTGTTAAAGTAACAAGTCAGTTTTTAAAATATTAAATAA
Source organism: Astyanax mexicanus (assembly GCF_023375975.1). Classification (NCBI taxonomy): domain Eukaryota; kingdom Metazoa; phylum Chordata; class Actinopteri; order Characiformes; family Acestrorhamphidae; genus Astyanax; species Astyanax mexicanus. The sequence goes on along the minus strand of NC_064426.1, from coordinate 36,102,295 downwards.
TTTTAATATATATTAAATATTTTAAATATTAAAATATTAAATTAAATAAAAAAAGGTTTTATTGACAGAAATACTCTGTTACTCTGTAAAACTACAGATACTTTAAAAAGTTACAAACTACTACACTGTAAAATCCAACTGCCCTACTTAATTAACTAAATGAATTAAAGTTAACATAACTTAAATACTACAGAAATGCGGGATCACTTAAGATGATAAAATCAAACCCTTCAAAAATGTGATAATACAGAGACACTCATTTCAGTATGATTAAAATTTTGGAATTTCTTTTTTTAGGTGAACTGATTCAATTGAGTTCTACTGACTGAGTGATCTGAATTGTGTGTGCCTTATATTGTAGTGCAACCTTAGAGAGTAGGACGCCTTTCCCACGGGATACTGGATTTAAGTCAAAATTTAAACACTGCTTATTGAGCAATGTAAACTTAAACAGAGTAAGTTTAAATCACTTAATTCACTTTAAAAAAGTGCATTGGTTGTTCACGGTTAAGTGTGTTGTTTAAACTCAGATGATTAAAGTTATTACAATTTACATACTGTACATTAAGACAGTCAGTTTCCTCTAAGCATTTAAATTCACCTTATTCAACTCAGGCATTGCATTGTGGGGTAACTGTGCCCTAACTGAAACAACATTCAAAAATGGACCCAATCTAAGTGGACTTTTGAGTAATTTTATCTATACCACATTCTCTACACATTTAAAAATTGACTTAGTCACACCTGTAGTTTGTTCCTCTGTTCCGAGTGTTTTCTCCCTCTGTTTGGTTTGGTTTCACACAGGCCTAAATCTAAACTCTCCAAAATGCGCACAAATAAACCACGCGAGCAGGCTGTGTCCTCTGATTGGTCAGAGATGTCTGTTGTGGGAGTAAATACAAATATACGAAAAAAGTAATATAGCGAGAAGATTCTGTGTTCCAGCGTGAATATCTGTGCTTTAAAACTGAACGCTGAAATGCTGCACTTTCAAACACAGTGTTTGGACACAGTGCAGCACAGATGTATAATTACATAGTAAACTGAGTCACGCAGCTGTGAGCAGTGAGCGCAGCACAGACCGCGTGTGTTTGTTCATAGCTGTGGTAATTAGAGTTATCTGGCTACTATATCAGTTTAAACTGCGCCTTTTCAGCAGTTTAACTCAAATAACTGAATTATATTTAATAGCTGGGTCGGATCGAGACTCACTGCAAAAATCTATTGGCAAAAACTAGACGAAATATATGTAAATTGAGTTGTAAATGCTTAAATTAAGCAAAACAATCTGCCCATGGGGTGAGCAATATTTCTTATTTTAGTAAGATTTTTAAAAATAAGCAATCACAAAGTCTGAAAATGAGTGAAGTAAGAGTGAAGTAAATCAAGCAGAAATCCCTTATTTTGTGGCATAAATTTGTACACAAGAAGCAGAGTGTCTTTTTGTGCTTACTACCCTCCCATCCATACATCTCCTCTACAACAAGAGATGCCTGAGGAAGGCTATCAGCATCTCCTCCGATCCAACCCACCCCAGCCACTTCCTGTTCCAACCCCTGCCTTCCAGGAAAAGGTACAGAAACATTAGAACCAGAACCACCAGACTGAAGAACAGCTTTTTCCCACGTGCTGTGAAACTGCTGTCTCCAGCAACACTAACTTCAACCTGAACAGTACACAGACTGACCACTGACCACTTCCAGTTTCCTACATGGCCAGCACAGAGACTGTTTGTACTTTGCACTTTAATTATTTCACTTATATGCACTCTGCACTTTAATCAACCTGGCCTACCTCTACTATTATACATATATGGACTATATATAATGTACCGCTGTCACTACTGCACTTTAAACACTTTAACTTTAAACAGTACCTCATCACACAAACGTAAACACACCTAAAATAATCTTATTGTAACTATTGTCTATGTCCCCTGTACTTTTGCCCTATAAGTGTGTTTTATGTCGCCTGTACCTTTTGCCCCTACACTGTGTTTTGTTTTGCACTTCTCTATATCTATTGTCTGTGCACTATTTACTCTGTCCTACACTTTTTTTGTCTGCACTGGAGATTTAGCCTAATAGTGTTTCATTTTACTGTACAACCCTGTATCAGTATAATGACAATAAATTGAATTGAATTGAATTTAATAGAATTTTGTGCTTATTTTGAGTTCAAATTACTTAAAAATAAGGTGAAAAGTCTAAAATAAATAAAATAATCTTACATGTACAATGCTTAGTAAGACAACATTTCTTATCAGAGAAAAAAAAAACTAAAAAAAAATGTATTGCCTTGAAATTAGATCATTTCACTTGTGTGGATCACATTCTCACCACAAGCAAACTGCTCCAGAGTTAGTTTGGGACCGGACCGAGACCACCTTCACATGCTGGTTCTTTTGATCTGCGCCCGAGTGTGATTACTGTTTTCACACCTGCTCAATCAAACTGCACTTAAGTTCGGACCAGAGTTCGTTTTATCCGGACCAAATAGCGCTGGTGTGAAAACAACCTTACTATCTTATCTGAGTTATGTGAACAAAGCAGATAATTCACCAGCTATAGTTATTTAATCAACTCATTTTTTAAGGCCAACTCATTGCATGATTTGGCAAAAATCCCTAATCCATGCACCTGGAAAACTGTACCTCGACTGGCAAGCTTTATTAATGAAATATATTTGTAACAAGCTTCATAGAGTTTATCACTAATGTACAGCTGCTCTCCCAGGCCTGTCAATAGCTTTTTTTATTGAAGACAATTAACTGGACTAACAATGATTAACACAGGTGTAAACATGAAAGACCTTTCAGCGTTTGGGGGGATTAGCTGTGGAGTGAAGACTGAAAGAATGAAATACTCTGAATGAGGAGTGGAGCTGTGTGCTTTTTTCCAATTCCACCAGGCGCCAGAAGCCCCTTAGGTTCACTTTTTCAGATCTTCTGTCCTCCTCTGGTCCTTCCTTCAAGATGAACGCCTACAAGATAATAAAGATAAATAAAGTCCTCCGTTTCCTTTTAGATGTCTGATGTCATCAATGAGTTTTTGACCCCCGATGCAGATAGCGTATGCATATATCGACCTATACTATAAATATAGTGCATAGATAGCCCACATATAGACACTTCGAGAAGGGTCTCCAACTTGTTCCTTAGCAACAGGCGACCTGTTTGCATGGCGACAGATGGTTAGTTAAGTTATTTTGGTTGGAAAAATGGGAGGGAGGGTATGAGGGAAGGGCTGGAGAGAGAGAGAGGGGGAGAGAGAGAGAGAGAGAGAGAGAGAGAAAGAGAGGGGGAGAGAGATGGACTGAGAGATGTTTCCACTTAGCTGGGGGAATTGGCAGCCTAGCAACACAATGTAAGTGAAGATGTCCCTTAGCAACCGGACTGGCATTGCCCCAATCGCTTACTGTAGCACACATGTGCTCAAACACACTTACACATAATAACACATTCATGAACTACTGACACACTAAGCGCAACTTTCTTACCACTTACACAGTTACGATGTGAGCATTTAAACTCTAGTAATTGCACTCACTTAATCACATCACAGTTGGCTCTTACTTTGAGTGTAATATGGGCTCCTCCTACAGTTGGGAAGTGGAATTTGTGGTTTAAACCAACACTATAGGACACACTTTACACATGCATTTCTGGACAAGCTGAGAGATGCACACAGAAGAAGTAAATCTCATCTGTGGATAGCTAGCGCAATTCAATGTGCCACTTTTCTATATGTAGGGTCACTAAAGTTTCCCCCACATGGGTGTGGGAAGCCCTTATTCAGGGGGGGCTGAAGCACCCCTAAAACATGAAACAGTGATAGCAAAAAGGTGTGTTTTTGTTTTTTGTTTTTGTAACAGAAGTTTGTCTCTAATAAGATAAAACATGCAACATTTTAGAAAATGTCTTTAAACAGAATTTTAAGATCAACAACATAGCTGTCTATGCCTGTCGTCTCTCAACTCTGCCACGCCCTGAGCATGTACGCAAACACACAGGCATAATCAAACAGAATAAGGTGAAAATAAATGATGGGACTTCATTGCGCAGCATGAACAGATGCCCTGACAAATCTACACTGAGTTTTGTGTAGCTTAGTGCTTTTAGCTATTTAACTTAGACCAGATAATAGAGAATACAGCTGCCAGAGGGATGTTTAATAAAAATATTATTTAAAAATGTGCCCAACAGTTTTTTTTTTCTTCTAACTTGTTGAAAAGATGTTTTTTAATTGCCCCTAATTGCATTTAAAGTTCATATTTTTTAAGGGAGAGTGAAATGGCTGGGTGTATTGGGTGCTCAGCACCCCTAAACCTCAGATCCTAGAATCACCCCTGTATTCCCACACTGTAAGCCCGGATAAGTTGAGTTTACTTAAAAAATTTGAGGAAACCGGTTGCCTTAAAAAAGTTAAGTAATGGGCAATGAAAACTTAAGTTAACATAACTTAAAACATCAAGTTAATACAACTAAATTGTAAGTTGATTTAACTCTTTTGTTTTTGTTACACCAATTCATTTGCCCTACAATTCTACTTAGTATCTTGAGTTACAAGTAAACAAAAGTTTTGATTTCTTCTTACTTTCCTTTTTTATTAAACGTTACTTAAATATTTTTATAAATATTCATGGAAAAAACAGAGAAAAACTCGCGGAGCCGGCGGATGGAGCTCGCGGAGCTGGCGGGAGAAGCTCGCGGACCTGGCGGGAGAAGCTCGCGGAGCCAGTGGGAGAAGATCGCGGAGCCGGCGGATGGAGCTCGCGGAGCTGGCAGGAGAAGCTCGCGGAGCCGACGGGCTCGCGGAGCTTGCGAAGCCAACGGGCGAAGCTCGCAGAGCTCGCGGAGTCGATGGGAAATGGCAGAAAAAAAACTTTTTTTTTGCATTTAAACCTGCCCTTTTCCCAGCTTGCTGTTGGTGAGGCGGCGGGCGAAGCTTTGCGTCCTCCGTGCCTCTGCAGTCTAAACTGCAAGGCGGGAAAATGTGGGCAGCTCAGTGGACCAGTCACAGCTGCCGCTCTCCGTGTCGCTGAGCTTGCAAGCCTGCCCGCCGTCTCCGCGAGCTTCTCCCGCCGGCTCCGCGAGCTACGCCCGCCGGCTCCGCGAGCCTCGCCCGCCCGCTCCGCGAGCTTCTCCCATCGGCTCCGCGAGCTCCGCCCGCCCGCTCCGCGAGCTTCTCCCATCGGCTCCGCGAGCTACGCCCGCCGGCTCCGCGAGCTCCGCGGGCAGGCTCGCAGGCTCAGCTACACGGACAGCGGCAGAGCTTCGCCCGCCGCCTCACCAACAGCAAGCTGGGAAAAGGGCGGGTTTAAATGCAAAAAAAAGTTTTTTTTCTGTCAAATAACTTAAAAAGTTAAGTCAATCAGTGCAAAAACTTAAAATGTTTAGTTTATTAAACTAAAAACTATTAACACGTTTAAATACGTGCTGAAATGAGTACAATATACTTACATTTGACAGTAATGGACTAAAACTTAATAATTTATGTACATTGAATATACATTTTTAATTAGAAATAAAATCCGGGCTTACAGTGCATTTACAGCTTTTTATTGTTATTAGATGACTGGTTATCATCATGCTGTCGATCCACACACTAACATCACCCAGGTGAGATTATTACAGTACCCTTGCTCCAGTTCTATCACAGTGTGGTTTTATCAAGCAGATACTGACTAAAATGGAAGTAACATGAAGTAAGTCGGCACAGTCATATTACAAAATGAATCAATCACACGACCCCACATGTGGCACAGGGAGCAGATAGTTTCTACACCCGGTGTGGTTTGCACAAATCTGCTTGATGCAAACCCCAGACTGCTGATTTCAGGAGGATCAGGTTTAGAATAAAAGCTGGTGAAAACGTGAAAATGCTTTAAAAAGAAGGAATCATGTGGACTGAAGTAGTAGAGTAATTATACAGGCGTTAAATGACACCAAAGGACTTTTTTTTTTTTTTCATTTTTATTTTTAAAAGTTTACCTAGCATTTTTAGGTAACTTTAAATCACACTTATTTATTTGTTTTGTTCAAAATGTAAGTTGTTATCAATTACTATTCTTACCATTCATTTTCATTTAATTTTCACAGAGATATGATATGCTTATAATAATTATCAGATGATTAAGCATTCTGCCACAAAGATTGCTATCAGGATGATCTTATTAAAAAGACATTATAGGTTATTGAAAATAAAACATAAACATCCCTGAAACCTTGCAATCTCTGAGAAAGACACCACAAGAGTAAATCTAGTGATTTAAACGCTTAATGTCTTTAGATTTTAATGTGGTTTTGGGTAATTGAACCCTTTCTCTAAGGTCCTAAGAGACCTATTATAGAAATAAGGCTCTAAAAGCTCCAATGTATAAGAGCATTATATTAAGCCGGTAATAAAATAAGCTCTTAAAACATCAGGAACCTGATGGAGGGATGCTGAAACTGGAGTAGTATGAGACTCTTACTACCTTTAGACTTGCAATTAGGCTCTTTATAAGGAACTGACTGGAAACGGAAGTTTTTTTTTAATGATTTCATTTGTTTTTAAATTGCTGTTGCACATCTTGTCCATAAGAAAATCCAATCAGCTCAGATCAGATGCATCACACCTCTGTTCCAGCTCCAGGAGAAGAAGGAGAGAAGGATATGCTATGGGGAGTATGATATGCCTTTCCCCATCTATTCCTCGCTTTATGTACATAGGTGCATCTATATATATATATATATATATATATATATATATATATATATATATATATATATATTTCATTGAATAGTTTCAGTAGTAATAGTATTTCAGTCATTCAATTTAAAAAAAGAATAAAAAAAGAAACTCATATATTTTATCGTCGCTGTCCACATAAAAAAAGGTATCTCCAAAACCTTATAAACTTTCAGTGGAAGTCAAAGTAAAAAGAGTTTATTTCATGTCATTTTTAAGTATTTCTATTGGTCTGTTCATCAAGAAATTTTAGCACAGTGTAAGGTACAGGTTGTCTGTTTAAATAATGTAGTAAACTAAAAATACTTGTTTTTCATTGGACAGCAACGATATACAATAGATTCATTACACAGAGAGTTGTCTATTTCTTTCAACATTGATGATTGTGGTTTAAAATCGACCCAAAGGAAAAAAAGGGAATCTAATTCATTTTAACAATATTTGTAAAAAGTCCTCCCTCCCCACATTAAAAATCTTTCTTATGCCTCTACACTAGAACCTCAAGCAGAGTCTGGGACCTTGATTTCCAAATTAAGTGCAACATTTACTGATGGTTTAGATTGTTTAATAAAATAATGAGTAAATGTAGATAAAATGTATATGTAAATAAAAAATCTATAAATTTAAATAAATTGATTTAAATCCATAGAAATGGATTTATATAAGTGATGTCAATAGCTTGATAAAAATTATTTATCACAAAAACAACCTGGTTATTTTCTGACAGCAGGGGTGCCAAAAAAAATTATTATATTTTGTAATGGGTTTTAATTTTTTGTTTCCACAGTGGTACTATACAAACCACCGAGCAACCCCATAGCAAACCGTAGGAATTCTGTGATACCATTCCAACCACCTAGCAACAACCTTTATTGCCATTAAGCAACACCATAGCATCCACCTTAGTAACCAGCTAATAACACCGTAGAAACCACCTTCAACAACCACCAAAGCAGCTACCTTGAACAATATAGAAACCATCTGGGATATCATAGCAACCATATAGAAATTGTCTGGTTGTGGTTATTTTTATTATTATTATTATTATTATTATTATTATTATTATTATTATTATTATTATTATTATTATTATTATTATTATTATTATTGCAGCTGCTGCAGGTAGTGGTTCCACAGCATGACAGTACCATGGCAACATTAAAGACCAGACCTATCTGAATGTTTGCATGGCTGTTACGTGCAACGAGTGCACGTGTGTTTTGGTTTTCTTTTTGTTCCACCCGTGTCTCTCTCTCTCTCTCTCTCTCTCTCTCTCTCTCTCTCTCTCTCTCTCTCTCTCTCTCTCTCTCTCTAGGTTACGTTAATGGAGAAAGGTGATTGGCTGAGCACCAATGAAGATCCTCCTCCAGCTTGGTTGCATCTGCCAATCACACTCTGCACTGAGACAGGAAGAGGCGGGCCTTACAGTTTAAGAGGAGCCTGAGAGGAGCCGCATGGCACGCAGCAGCATGGAGCGGTGTGAGCGCGTCCGAGGCGGCAGATACAAACGTTGGTTGTGAGAGTGAGGGCGATTTAAGAGTGTGTGTGCATCTGAGTGAGTGTGTTTGCTGCCCAGTTAATGTTGAGGTAGTCCTGTTGAACACTTGTGCTGTGAGTTTGTTCATTCTGATCCTGTGTAGATCTTTTGTTGCACTCTAGTCCAATTGTGCTGAGTTTATTGATTCTGATCCTATGTATACTTAAATCTACACTCTAGCTCTTAAATCTAAACTTTGGTAACAACTCACATTGTTTGAGCACACTAATTATTGTACCTCACTTCTGTTTGTCTACTGTGTGGACAGGTAAGATGGGCGCCCTACATTTACACACATGCAGGAGCACTTTTGTTTAAACACACTAGGTTAGGGGCGGGTGCTACTTCTGTATTTTGGTTAGTTTAGCTCTTGGTTAGGCAGTTTAGTTTGGTTTTATTATTTTCTTTTCGTTAGCACCGTCCTTTAGTCCACCTTTAGACATTACAGTTTCTGTTGATTTATTTTCTCTTTAAGATATACTTTCTAGTTTTGTTATCAACATACTTAATTGCTTTATTCTCTTTATATTCAGTTTATTCACTTATTTCCTGATCCATTGTATATTTGTATTTATACTTTGACTTTTGTAATAAATTTCCTTTTGTTTTACCGCCAATTATTGTCCTCCCACTTCCTCCTCATCACATGCATTATTGTTACTCCTCCTCACCCCTAGACAAAAGGGGAGGAGCATAACAATGGCTCTTCGCTTGGTTAAATATTTCCTCTCTATAAACTGCGTGAGTTTTTCTCTGTCAGAGAACGCAGCTCTTCTGTGGATTCTCCTCTATTGAGATCCATTATTTATTATCCATATAGATTGGCCTGTTTTGATCCCCCCCACCTTTCTGTTTCTCTATATAGTTCTATAATGAAATAACCCCATGAGCTCCAGCAAAGCTGCATTAGCAAAAGAACGGAGGGGTGCCACAGCGAGGGTGTGTGTGGTGTGTGTGTGTCTTCACTAAGTCAAAGCTGGCAAAGACCCCCGTGCTTTAATTTCTGTTTATTTAAAGTAGCTGTAAGAAGTCTTATCAGCTACAACACAGCAAAACCAGCATTTACTCACCATCCAGAGAGAGAGAAATAGGAAGAGAGAGGGATGGGAAAGAAGGGGGAGAAAAGGGTTGACAGGAAGACAAAAAGCGAAAAATTAAACTAAACTCTTTGACTATTTGCTCATTATAATTACTATAATGACTTTAATTGTGAGTGTTGCTGTGGTTACTGTTGCTGTGATTGTTGTCATGGTGTATTGTTATTGCTAAGTGATACCAATATAGCAAGACATACTAACAGAAAGGAAAGAATGAAAGAATAAATTCATTAACGTTCTCCTATTTTTACATCTAATATGTATTTGTTGCTCCAATTGTCCTCATCTTACTTTAGTTCATATCTCAAGAGGAACGAAAGATATGATGAAAATAGAGGATGAAAATGTGAGAAAGAGTGAGAGGTTGGCAGGAGACAATGTAGCAAAACAAAGAGACAGAACAAAGGAAACAAGAGAAAGAGAAAAAATAAATAAAAAGGGTGGAGAAAGAGGGAGAAATAATCATAATTAGTATTAGTAATAATAGAGTAATAAAAAGTGGGAGACAAAGAGGGACAGAAAGATGAAAGGTAGAAATATGGAAGAGAATGTCAGACAGTAAAAGTAAAAGAGAATAAGTGATGGGAGAGAAAGATGTAGAGAAAAAAGAGGTTAATGAAGAAAAAGAGAAATAAAAATGGATAGAGGGGGAGGACAGTGAAGCAGAAAAAAGAGGATGAGAGAGAGAAAACGTAAGAGGTGTAAGAGAAAGATGAAGGAAAAAAGATATGGTAGAAAAAGAGGATGAGAATTTAAAAGGGTGGAGAGAGAAAAAAGGGGGAGATAAAGAGGGAAAGTAAGATATAGAGAACTAAAAGATGGAAGAAAGAAAAGGTAGGTAGAAATGAGGAAGAGAGAAAGACAGACAGGAAGGAACAGAAAGATTGAGATATGGGAGAGAAAGATGTAGAAAAAGAAAGCGATGAATGAAAACGGGGATGGAGGAAGGAGTGAATGAGAGAGATAGTAAAAAATAAAAGATGTAAATGGTGGGAAAGAAAGATATAAAGGGAGATAAAGGAAGATAGATATAAAGAAAAAGAGGAAATGAGAGAGAGTGAGATCAGTGGTACTCTGAAATATTCTGAGAAAAAGACCTCCTGCAGTGTGTGTGTGTGTGTGTGTGTGTGTGTGTGTGTGTGTGTGTGTTCAGCTCTATCCGTTTTCATTCAAGAGTGAATTCTCTCTCTGGTCAAAGATCAGCGTTTCCCATAGCCCTCATTCTAAACGACCGTTATGAGCTGTTAGCCTCCACTGACCTTAAATCAGCTATATAGTCCCAAACACATCCTGAGGCTGAGAGAGAGAGAGAGAGAGAGAAAGAAGGAGAGAGTGAGAGAGATGTAAGGTTGTGATGTGTGAAACTGAAGTCTATTGAGGTGATCAGTGCATGGGGTGTCACAAGCACACACAAAGATCAGTTTTTCACAGGTAATTAGAGTTTAGCAGGATCTGTTCTGTAGAAAATATAAATTTATACATAATGAAAGAGCTCAGAGAGAGTTTGCCAGGTGCAATGGTCTCCTAGTCATGTATTAAACATGACTGGATTCGTCTTTTTTCTGGGAATTTGTCTTATTTTTAAAAAGTTTTTTTTTAAACTGAAGGCCTTTGTCTAATAGTCATGCCCCATAAGTACAAGGAAAACTATCGATAATTGGTAGTCAATGTACAAGATAAAAAAAAAGATTACTTTAAGTCAATGACTACAGAAAGCCTGGGCGGCACAACGTTTCTTAAAAGTAAAGTTATCTAGCATCTGGCTTCAGTATGATGTGTAGCTTCGCCCATTCCCAAAAGTTTTAATAACCAAATCTTTCAATAAACCCATTTTCTATATCATTTCCCTCATCCAAACTATCACAAAAATTCAATTAATTTCATTCATTTTATTTCTATAGCGCTTTTTACAACAAAAGTTGTCACAAAGCAGCTTTACAGAGAAACACAGGTCCATGCCTCTTATAAGCAGCACCACAGAGATGCCAATTAAAGATGGTGACACAGTGGCAAGAAAAAACTCCCTTACATTAAGGGGAAGAAACCTTAGGAGAAACCAAGACTCATTCAGAGAAACCCATCTCACTCGGGTTGACCCGCTCAGTACAAACAAATAACAGAACAAAACAACAGTACAGAGAGATAGTATCAGCTATAGCTAATGTAACAGGTATTGATTTATAAGTGTAAAAATGTAATTGACTGCGCAGAGTGGTCCAGCGGTCCAAAGCGCTGCCACTATGAGCGGGAGGTTGCAGGTTCAAGTCCCCGCTCATGCAGTTTTGCCATCAAGCTGCAGGCTCTCAGAGGGAGCAAAATTGGCTCTGCTCCCTCCAGGTGGGTAAATGGCGCTCTCTCCCCACATCAGTCCTAGGGTGATGTCTGCAGCACAGGGCATCTGTGAGCTGATGTATCTGAACTGAGCCGCTGTGCTTTCCTCCAAGCGCGCTGTGATGCTACAGCAGCTCGAAAAGAAGCGGTGGCGGGCTTCACATGTATCGGAGGAGGCATGGGCTAGTGATAGAGAGTCCTAATGAGTGGGTTGGGTAATTGGCTATGTAAATTGGGGAGAAAATGGAAAAATTAGAAATAAAATTATATTAAAAAAATTAATGACTTGATTTAATTGTAGCATTGTGGTGGCATGTCTCCTAATCTCTCACCAAGAGAAACACTACCCAAAAGAAGCCTATGTGTTTTATAGGGCAGTGTAGGAAGTGATCAACCCTGTGGTCATTTACACTATCCTGTCAAACATTATAGAACTGCCTTGTTTTTTTTTGTCTAATAGCAGTTCTGTATTGCCCAAACTAAACTAAAGGTGTTGATTGGCATGTAGGTCAGCAAGACATCTTCCTGTACTGGATTTGTCCAATTTCCAAGAGTCTTTTGAAGGATTTATCTGTAATTTCTCTAAATAAAAGACTTATTCTTTTAATAGTTACAAAGTAATCTGTATTTCTGTGTCTTTTTCTAGTTAGTATGATGAAAGTGTTAATGCGCTGTGTGGAAGTGTGTGTGTAAATGTTGTAGTAGAGAGCAAAGTAACCTTTTTAAGCAGCTCAATTTATTCCATTGCAACTTACCAGCTGTTAGGCTGTAATTATTAAAAAATATTTAAAACAATATATGATTTTTTTTTACAGTCTTTTTTAATACTAAAATTAAATTTTTGTTCATTTGTTTTCAGGCAGTTTCCTGCAAAATTTTGTACACTGGGTTTTGTAACATTTTCGGATATTTAATGGACCTATGGAAGCTAAACTAAAATGGCAAAATATGGGAAAACAATAGGGGGAGTGTAGGGGTAGTGTGACCCGTAGTGTACGTACTGTACCTTGGTGGAAGCACTGGAAAAGGTGTCTATTGTATAACGAAACATTATGCTCTTGAAATTGTGATTAATATTGAAACAGACCATACCAGCTTTTTTGTAACTTAACTAACTTTTTTTAAATGAATGTAAAAGTGTCTTTTTTCATTTAACTGAGTAAACCTCACACTCGCCAGCCTAATTCCAGCACACACTGATGCCAGTAACTAAGCAACAGGCCAAGAACGAAAAAGAGAGAGAGAGAGAGAGAGAGAGAGAGAGACAGAGAGAGAAAGACAGAAAAATGCTCATTGTATGGTGGTCTGATGTTCACTTTCTCCACATTAATCCAGTCATCTCTTCATCCCCTGTCATTCTCTCTCTCTCTCTCTCTCTCTCTCTCTCTCTCTCTCTCTCTCTTTCTCTTTCTCTCATTTTCACATCGCTGATATTTCTGTAAGAAAGCAGTGCATGCTCTCATTATAAAACACAGCCTATTTTTTGTTTTGTTTACTCATGTCAAACCCAATATCGTTCCTCATACTCACATACCCTGAGACTGAACCTGCAGAACATTTGTATATATATATGTACTGTTGCTGGAGTACAGTGTAAATACAGTAGCCTATTGCCTAATACAGAATTGTGAATTGTACTGTATAAAAACAAAACTGCGTAATACAGAACTGTGTAACTACAGCACGGGAAAATACAGAGCTTTGTAAATACAGAATTGTGTAAATATAGAACTACGTAATACAGAATTATGTAAATATAGAACAGTGCAAAAATGAATTATGTTAATACAGAACTATGTAATACAGAATTGTGTAAATATAGAATAGCGCAAAAAGAAAAAAAAATGTAAATACAGAAATATCTAATGCAGAGTTATGTTAATACAGAACTGTGTAAATACAGAATTGCACTATAAGCCTGGATAAGTAGAATGTACTTAAATTATTTAAAAAAAAACTGTTTTATTTTTAAGTAATGTAATGTAATAACTAAAAGCATTTAAAAACATTAATTTAATAGATGTTTTAATAGATAGTTTTTGTTGTATAAATTGCTTTGCATAATAATTCTACTTTAAATGTTAGGATCAGGTGAATAAAACAGATTTGTATTTAGTCTTCTACAAATTGCAAATTTAAATTAGATGAAGAAAGAACATGCTATAGAGTTTACAGATTACAGCATTCAGCCAATATAGAGTTAACAGCTCAGAAAACAATGCTTGTTCTTACAGCCTACAACAAAAAGGCCAGGCAGTTAATTATAATATATGATCTACAAGTTTACCTGAACACTTCACAGTGATGGTGAGTGTCAGGGACTGGGTGGACACATCCAGTATGCAAATAGATTGTGCAGAAAGCCAATGGAAAAGAAGCTGTCAATGGCAACAGACTAAACTTGAATACATTAATAATAATTTCAAATAGTTGAGTAAAGTTTGGAAGTATGCAATTTTACATAAAATAGACTTTTTTCATATTTATAAAATATTTACTAGAATACTGTGTAAAAAATAATTGTGTTAATATTGAATTGTGCAAATGCAGTACTGTTTAAATACAATACAGCGTTAATGTAGAGCTGTGTTAATACATAATACATACAAACTCTTTCAATAATTAAATGTGATATGTGAGTGTGAAGGACTGAAGGTTCAAATCTTTAAAAAAAAAACTCTACTACAAAACTGATTCTTTACAGAATCAAAGTTCTGTATGGCAGAATAAAAATATTTACAATCTAATAATCTTTACATTGAAAACTAAGAACAAATGTCAAGTTAACCAGAGACTATCTAACAAACATGATGTCCATCCACTTGTGTTTGTATTCTATACTCTTTACTCTGAATCCTCACAGAAGGCTTTGTGTTCGCTGTTCTCTCTAAACTACATCCTGGTCTTTCTGCTATCAAGGAAGCTTGATCTCGCAAATGCTTCCGGAAATTCCTTCTGAACATTAGCGTGAATTGAAGCTTGTCTAACAGTGAAAGCAGCTAACACTGAACAGCAGTCATTTTTTTGCACAGACCTTCAGGGGTGGTAAATTAAAATTAAATGAAATACACCCACATGCTGATACAACAAAGGGCATCCCTGACTGGTATGAATGTTCCTACAAGCACAGACATGCTTGTCTCAGGATCAGACAGAGAATGTATCTACAAGTTGGCCAGAGGCATAAAATGAACGTGTCTGTTCCACTGCTATTGTTTAACCATCTTAACACAGGCTACAGCAGAAGGAATGTGTGGTATTTAGGGTTATGAGCCACTTTAGGCTATGCTGATTGCTTGCTTTGGCTCAGATTAAAATCACACTAATTACTCAGACTTTCCTGTGTAACAATGTTGATCGTGTTTTTACTTCTAAGGGCCCTATTTAGACATGCAACAACAACCATAAACATAAAAGACACGCAACTTTACCTCCAATTTCCATTTCCATTTAAGGTATTTAGCAGACGCCCTTATCCAGAGCGACTTACAACAGTGCTTCGATGTTACTTCAAATATTCAAAGCTAGTTTGTAGACTAGGATCAAGAGATACACAGAACTTGATCATGTTTAGAACCCTAGGAACCTTTTTTTTTTTTAGATTAGTTTAGGAACTCTTTAAAAATATGTGTCTTCAGTTGACGTTTGAAGATTGCGAATGACTCGCTGTTCTGACAACCAGTGGAAGTTCATTCCACCACCTTGGGCCTTCGGCACAGAGAAGAGTCTGGATGTCTGTTTTCTGTGTGTTTTGAGGGATGGAGGTTCGAGCCGAGCCGCACTGGAAGCTCTAAGAGCTCTTGGTGCAGATCTGGCTTTGACCATCAGTGCCACCAAGTATGAAGGAGCTGGTCCGTTTTTTGCCTTGTAGGCCAGAGTTAGGGTTTTGAATCGGATGCGGGCGGCAACAGGAAGCCAGTGGAGGGAACGCAGTAAAGGAGTCACATGACTGAACTTCAGAAGATTGAAGACTAGTCGTGCCGCCGCATTCTGAATTATTTGTAGTGGTTTGGTGGCTCGCAGTGGAAGACCAGCCAGTAGAGAGTTGCAGTAGTCAAGTCTTGAGATGACAAGAGACTGCAGGAGCACCTGAGTGGCTTCCTGAGACAGAAACGGTCCAATCGTTCCAAAAACGGTCCAATCATTCCTTAACAAATTCTTAGCACAATCTGAAGAGACAAGACACATAGGCTGAAAATAAGGTGTAATTTAGTATGGATATAATAGATAATAACACTCGGTTGATAACCAAAGCCAAGAGACCTAGTGATTTTGTTAAGAAGAAACATGGTTTAAAATCAGCTTTTCATAAAATTCACTACTTAAATGTCACTTAATGAATATGAAAATCATTGCAATTACTAACCATTAACCAGTCTGTTGGGTATTATTGTAAACAAGCACATAATCCATCCATCCATCCATCCATCTTCTTATTCACTTTGTCCTGGACAGAGTCATGGTGGGCCCACAACCAACTTGGAACCTCAGCAAAGTACCACCATATAATCTGAATATAGTTAATTAAGAGTCATTAAACATTAAACATTAAAGGTATGAATTACAAATCACTGAGGCATTGTTCACTGTCAAAATGAATACTATCTGACCCAGCACGCTAATACCAAGGAAAGTTAAAGTTAAAGATAGTAAAGACAAAATAAATTATACAGAGATGCAGGATTGAGATGTTGTCAACACACAAGTAATTAACTCTTGATGAGGCACAGCTGTTAACTGAAAGCCTGAATTCCAGGTGACTCTACATTATAAAGCTGACTGAGAAAATCCAGCTAAGATGTGTAAAACTTTCTCTATCTAAGCAGGAGGTGCTACTTTGAAAAATCTAAAATCTAAAATATATTCTGGTTTAAAACTTTTTGAATGACTTTAGTATTAATCTACAATTCGGAACATTTTTACACTGAATTTAAGATGTGTCTTTTGACCTGTACTGTTTATATATCTTGTAATGTCTTTTTTTTCATAGATTTATTGGTTAAGATAACAGCTTATTTTATTTATTACTTATGAAGAAAAATATTTTAATGTGATTACAGCGTTTTGTTTGAGAAAATAAGCATTTAACTTATTATATGACATTTAGTCATCTAGCATTTTATTTTAAAACAAATAAAACAAATACACAAGTTGAGATCCTGAGCTGTGTTATCTTAAAACAATCTATGTTAAGATATCCACACAGAAATTTGTAATTAACTTTTGACCTTTTTGGACTTTAGAACAGTGATTTATCTATAAACTTGACATTTCAGAGGTTGTGACATTTCTTAAGGGTCTCTAGCCTTTTCATCTCTGCCCTCTAAATTAATTTGCTCAGTTTTTTTTTTTTTTTTTTTTGCTCTTCTTTTGATAAAATTATGCTTTTCTGAAAGTCTGAACTCAGATGTTTTGAAGTGTGACGCGAGGTGTGGGCGAGGCTGTAGCGCTAAACTCCTGCTGTGATTGGAGGAGCTGTCTGAGGTAACTCGTCTTCTGATTGGTTTTCCGGAGATGAGGAACCGAACCGACGGGAGTTGATCTGTATACAGTGTTGTTATAGAAAGGCGATACTGAGGAGGGTGGAGATGTTCTGTAGCTCTGTTCTGTTCTATTCAGGCTTTTGACAGAAAAATTTGCTGAGGAAAAAGCCGCTACTTTAGTTCAGGGTAGAGTTTGTTTGTAGAAGTTTGCTGTTTCAGCCTGAAGCTGTAAAGATGTTTAAATGTTTAAATGGAGGGATCCCTGGAAAACACCGGTCCTTAAATATAGTTAGCCATAAAAACGTGTTTTACTTTTAAATGCCTGTTTATACACTAAATAGGAAGAATTTGCTTAATAAATGAAATATAATACTATCCCTTTATTTTATTTTATTTTATTTAAGGAGAAAAAAATGATTTTTTTTAAGTGTTTTTCAGACCATTTTTTAAATTATTATTATTATTTTAATAACAAGCTGGTTATTTGAATCACCACTGCTTTATCATGATG
Organism: Astyanax mexicanus; assembly: GCF_023375975.1. Taxonomy (NCBI): domain Eukaryota; kingdom Metazoa; phylum Chordata; class Actinopteri; order Characiformes; family Acestrorhamphidae; genus Astyanax; species Astyanax mexicanus. The sequence continues at coordinate 36,084,605 of NC_064426.1, read as the reverse complement.
GCCTTAACAAAAGTGATCTAAAAATATTTCCCAAAGGCAACAAATAAGAAAAAAAAACATGTTTGAGAAAGCTTGAAAAATGACATAAATATAAACATTTAGTGGGTTAGCACACTTCCTGCAGTTTGCAGAGAACATGATGAGTAAGGCCAGTAATTCACACCCTTCCAAACAGCAGCGCCCAACTAGAACCGTCCCCCAAACACACACACACACACACGCACACGCACACACACACACTCATATACTCACATGAAAGCGCAGGGAGGAGAAGAGAACAAGCTGTTACTGCATGACCTCAGGACAACACTTCTCTGAAATGGGGACGTTGCTGTTCCACGTTTGGACAGTACTGCTGGTTTTAATACCAGTTTCCACAGGTTCAGGTGAGTCTTTTAATGTGTGTTTAATTCCTCAGTTATTTTATATCAGATGTAAACCTCAGTCATGATGAGTTTATTTACCTTCAGGGTTCAGCTGGCAGCTGTACGTGACTGGAGTGAGGCAGAAACACACCCTTAGGGAAGAGAAAGCAGAAGAAATATCTAGGTTAGGTAGGTTAGCAGAGAAAAAGAAAGGAAGAGAAACATAGACAAAGAAGTTATATCACTTTTTCTTCTCAGAATAGAGTCAGATACTACTGTCAAAAAGTTTGGAATTAGTTTTTATCTAATAATAAAAAATACAAAAAACCCTGTATGGTTAAAGTTATTTTACAGTTCTAATTATTTTTAGATATACTTTACTTTAAGTTCCCAGACAGTAGATAAATGGATGATCACAAGCCATCAAACCAAGCTGAACTGCTTGAATATGTACAGCAGGAGTGCAGGCATAAAGTTATCCAAAAGCAGTGTGTAAGACTGGTGGAGAAGAACATGATGCCAAGATGCACGAAAATTGTGATTAAAAACCAGGGTTGTTATTACACCAAATATTGATTTCTGAACTCTTAAAACGTATGTTATTTATGAACTTGTTTTATTTGCATTATTTGAGGTCTTAAAGCGCTGCACCTTTTTGTTATTTCAGCCATTTATCATTTTCATTAAATACAAATATATGAAAATACAGTAAGTGTATTAGTAAAAAAAAAATGGCAGTTCACTGTAAAGAGTATATCGTATACCTGAATTTGTGTACATTTTTGTTTAATACATAATTTAATCACACTAACTGTCACTTACACTGTTTCAGAATTTCTTAAATGGACCAATAGAAATTCTACAGAATAACCTGAAATAAACTCTTTTTACATCGACTTACATAGAAAGTAAAGAAGGTTTTATCTCTCTCCTGTGAAGTTGATGTTTCGGTGATACATATTTTTCACTGGACAGAGACAATATAATATTTAGTTATATAACAACTGCAATAGCATTTGAATATCAATTGAATATCAATATAAACAGTACACCTTGTACGTTATTTTGTATGGATAAACCAATGGAAGTGCTCGAAAATTACATGGAAATGTTTTTTGGTTTTACATTGATTTCCATTCAACGTTAAGAAGGATGTTGCCTTCTCCTGTAAAGTCACCATTTTGGAAAATCATGTTTTTTTTTTATTGGAAAGTGACAATTAGGGGTGGGCAATATTATATCGTATACAATATATCGTGACACAGAAATATCATGATATTAAAAATCCATATCGTGGTAATAGGGCTGTTCTGTCTTAAAAGTATTCCATTATTTACTGTGAAGCTTTAGGTGTATTTATTGTATAATTGTTTTAGTTCATAGTTTTTGTTTGCAGTTTATATGCATGAAAATATTCTGCAATATTATTTGCTGAATTATATTATTTTATGCTATATTATTTATTTTGCCACATTATGATTATACTGTTGTACAATTATACTATATTCCTGAAATTAATGAATTATTTTTCTGTTTTCCTATTTTGCCAAGTATATCGTTATCGCAAAAATACCCTGAAATATTGTGATATTATTTTAGAGCCATATTGCCCACCCCTAGTGACAATCTACACTTCTTGTCTTCAAAATATTGCGGCACTAAAAAAATGTAATAGAATCCAAAATGATTGAATACAATGTATAAAAATGTATTTTGTTGTGCAATACATACATTAGTTCCAATATCTGCCTCTGTGATACCTCAGAGACCTTACTTTATTTATACTGATGTTTTTTTTAGCATTCTGATTTGCTTATGCTTAAGGCGAGCTATTCTGTAGGGAGCTTTTATTGTATTATAGTAAAATTACAGAGATGATTCCAGTGACTTTTGACACACTTCTCTGTTTGTGTCTGTGTGTGCCTCTAGGTACCAATATATGTACCTCCAGAGGTGTAAGAACTTGCCAGGAATGCCTGTCCATTCACCCCTCCTGTGCCTGGTGCTCTCAGCCAGTAAGAACCTTACACACACACACACACACATACACACACACATTCAAACACAGGTTTTTACTGAACAGAAGACTCTTCTTTAAATGTTTTTTAACATTTAACATTTTTCCCATAACAAAATTCTGTAATTTCAGTAATTCTCCTGTAATGCTTCTGACACAGCAATGTAAAATGTCTTTGTAACTTTTATCTTTTCATTTTGTGTGATATGTACAAAACATTTGTACTGATATTTTGCTTCTATCAAAAGAAAAAACCCTTATAAGAAATATCCAGAAGTTAAAGGAGTGTACATTAATCCAACAGCAAGTAATATTATAATTTTTCCATTCATGCAATATAAAACCCTTACTATAATAATATATAAGAGCAGGGTACATATGAATCAACCATAACTTTAGAACCACATCATAATAAACCAGTTTTTGCACCAGGAGTGGCATAACGTTAGCCAAAAGCAGTGTGTAAGACTGGGGGAGGAAAACATGCCAAGATGCATAAAAACTGTGATTAAAAAACAGGGTTATTCCACCAAATATTGATTTCTGAACTCTTACACTTTATAAATATGAATCTGTTTTCTTCGCATTATTTAAGGTCTGAAAGCTCTGCATATTTTTTGTTATTTTAGCCACTTCTCCTTTTCTGCAATTAAATGCTCTAAATGAGAAAAAAATATTTGGAATTTGGCAGAATGTTGTCTGTAGTTTATAGAATTAAAACAAAAAAAAATATTTTACTCAAACAAATACCTATAAATAGCAAAATCAGAAAAACTGATTCAGAAACTGAAGTGGGCTTTTTTATTTTGTCCAGAGCTGTTAATATAGCTTTTGTAAACTGTAAATGCTTGTGTGCCCTTCAGGATGACGGCCAGGGTAGGTCCAGTATCGCCCGCTGTAATCTGGAGAACCTGCTGAAAGGGGATGGCTGTCGCAAGGAGTTTATCGTGTCTCCTGTCAGTAAATTGACAGTAGGCGAGAACCGCCCCCTCAGTGATAAAGCACAGGGATCCTCCAGTGACGTCACGCAAATTCAACCCCAAAGAATCCACCTCACCCTGCGACCAGGTAGGACTTTAAATTACATAAAAAATAACTACATTTGTGGTTTAATTACACTGTAAACCCATACGTTGTTTGAACTCAAATGATTTAAGTCTGTGTTACATAAAATTGGATCTCTCTTTACAATACTCAACTATTTTGAGTTAGTTGAACATTTGTGGGCACATATAAACATTCAAACTGAGATCTTTGAGTTGAACCAACTAATAACACCTGAGTTTAGTCTGTTGCCATTAGCAGCTTCTTTTCCATTGGCTTCTGTCACAATCTATTTGCATACTGGGTGTGTCCAACAGTTTCTGACTAACACTCACCATCAGTGTGTAGTGATTCCCCCCCTGGGCTACCTTACAAATAAATCAACTTCCCCTTTAGTTGTAATAACTTGATGTTTTAATTTATGCTAACTCAAGTTTTCATTCCCCGTTGCTTAACTTTTTTAAAGCAAACGGTTTCCTCAATTTTTTTAAGTAAATTCAACTCAAAAATTTTAGCAAACTGGCTGCCATAGAAAAGTTATATAAACTCAACTTATCCGGTCTTACAGTATAACTAAGATAAAAAAGTTAAATCAACTTCCCCTTAAGTTGTAATAACTTGATGTTTTAAGTTATGCCAACTCAAGTTTTCATTACCTACTACTTAACGTTTTTAAGGCAATTTCTCAAAATTTTAAAGTGAATTCAACTTATTCGGGCTTACAGTGTAGGGAACAGACCTGGGATAGTTGAAATTTCTAAATAACAACATAGTCTGCAGAATTTTCTGACTATTCTATTATACACAAATTATTATTAGGCAACTCATTATTATAAAAAATAAACAATACATATTTTAATTACTAGTGTCAAAAATGAAAAACGACATATTTACAAACTAAGGCATTAATCCAGAGGCATCAGTCCAGAAAAATGTGGAGAACTAGCAAATAATTCAAGTTAGTAGATTACATTATTGTTGCATTTAATGTAATATACGTGACGCAACTTTTTATATGCATTTATAAATTTAAAGGTGCTGTTGCTGTGTTTAAAACCAGTGCAGAACAAGTTAGGGATTATGTATTTGCAAGATATGAATGTTTTAGAATACTTTTACATTTACAAATAAGTAAAATTACTAAGTTATTTACAAAAAGTAGGGGTGTGACAAGACACTTATATCACGAGACGAGACAAGACACGATACTGGGTTCACGAGAACGAGACGGGACGAGATTTAAAAATAAAATTTTAAAGAAAACGTCAAAAATGAAAAATGGCTTGAAAACTAGAGTTTTATTTGACAAAATCATATAACGCAAACTTAACAGACTGGTTTCTCTCACACATTGATTCTATAAGAAATAGAAGTAAGAATAAGAATAAAAAATAAGTAATAATTCTAGGTCTTATATAGTGCAAACAATAAGTGCAAACCACAACCAGTCATATTAAGACTATGAATTATGAATTTGTGTTTTTTCTCCTAAATCTCCTGTAATTTAACTATGCATAACCATAACCTGTCATATTAAGACTATGCTTGAAGACAGAACATTTTTTTAAATACAGTACAGAGCTAAGGGATTAGTACACCTGCCTATGAAACAGTCACGTATAAGATTTACTTACAGTATTTATATATGGTTTGTGTCTTGTTGATCACTCTGTTACTGTTTATTATTTCCACTGGAGCCAAAATGCAGCCAGACATACAACTTAAAAGAAGCAGAAGTAACCTCTATACAAATACCCAAATTTTCCTCTTCTGCTGAGAGCTGCTCTCACTGCTCAGCCACCACACTCGCTGCTATCGCTACTGTGTTGCCAGATCCCTCTTAAAAAGTCCACACTAAACTGTTTTTTTCCCGCAAGACAGGTTTAAGCTTGACGAGAAATCTCGCGAGATATCGTGCCATGAGATCTCGTCACACCCCTACAAAAAAGCTCATAACTTGTAAAAAATTTCTTATGTTTGAGGTCACAAATTACTTAGCATTAAAAAAGTTTTGGGAAACACACCCCTGATGGTAGTTATTCTCCTCAAAGTAAGTTAATCTGTTTAATGTGCAGATAGACCACAATTTACTAGGGGTGTAAGAACATATTGGTATATTGCAATATTTTGTTTTGCAATAATGTATCACTTTAAAAAAAACACAGTATTGATATTCAGCTATTAGTTACGAGGTAAATATTAATGTCAAACAGTGGTTTGTTTTGTGTTGTGATTTAACCCTGTCCACTGGATAGTAGTTAGCAGTGTTGTACTTTGTCATTAAATCTCATTGTTCTGATTACATTCAAAATATTAAAAAATTTTATTCAAATTTTATCGATATGTGTGTTTTTTATTGTATAACAGGTTTCTTAAAATTTAGATTAACATTTAAACAATTGCAATCGTAACCCCTTTATCATGATACATATCATATTGCTAGGTATTTGCCAGTACACAGCCCTACAATCTAACTAATCCCCAGAAGGAGCACTTCCAAATGTTGTGCTCTCTCGGACTCTGGCTGCTGATGGCAGGCAGCATAAAATTTGTGACTGTTTCTATTCTTTCTCTCTCTCTCTATGTCTCTCTCCTTCTCTACTTATATCAGGTGACTCCAAGACTTTCACAGTCACTGTTAGGCAGGTGGCTGATTACCCAGTGGATCTTTACTACCTGATGGATCTGTCCTACTCCATGAACGACGACTTGGCAAGCCTCCGTTCACTCGGCAGTGATCTGGCCACAGCTATGGGGAAAACCACTAGTAACCTGCGCATGGGATTTGGGGCATTTGTGGACAAAACCGTCTACCCCTACATGTATATGTTTCCACCGGAGATTGTGAGCAACCCCTGTGTTAGGTGAGATTAAATCAATAAAGCAGCTTCTTTTTTGCATCTACTACTTAAAGCAGCACTAGGTAGGATTTCCTTGATTTTTGATCTTTTTAAAGAAGTAACATTACAGCTTGAAACTCACTGCAGCGCTGCATTGAGGTGTAATAGGAGGAATAGCGGTGCTCTCGTGTCTGTGCCGGAGCTCCTCTGAGCTCAAACCAGACTCTGTAAGTTTTCCGAGGCGGCCGCGACCAATGCTCTGGAGAACTGCGACCTGCTTTCCGACCTTTAGTTCTAACAGTTCTACAAGGAATACTGGTTCATTCTTTACAAACTAACATACAGACACTCTGGCAGAAGCTGGAAAGAAACCGAATATGTCTGTGAAAGCCAGAAAACGAGAAAGAGAAACTAATCCGCCTGAAACATTTATTACACTCTACAACTGTAGGGGAGCCCACGAGCACAAAATCTCAATCCTACCTAGTGGAGCTTTAACTGAAATTTCCACAATGAAAAAAACTTACGTTCTCCTTACAATAAAAGTGAGGAGATGTTCTGTTTTCAGTCTTAAAGATAAATTCTGCTGAAAAAAGCAGAATTTGAACGTGAACTTTGGCTTACAAGTGCATGTAATAAGCCAGTAACAGCACATAGACCTTGTTAAATAAAATGGTTACTAGCCAGATGTGACTGGACTGCACACAGAAAACTCTTTCTTTGTCTTTGTGTGTGAACGTAAGAGAGGAGGAAGGTGTAAAACAGTTAGAGATATTTATGTGAGCATTATTTAAAAAAAAGTTATCTACCTCCTGAACTCACCAGTAGCAACACTGTGTTTACATGACTAATAAAACTGCTAATACATCACTAGGCTCTGTAAAGAGTGATATATATATATAGAGTGGAGAAAATAATTATTTGATACCCTGCTATTTTTTAACTGAGCAGTGAGAATGGGCTGATAGAATATCAACAAAAAACCCAGAAAAAAAATCATTCATTAAAGGTTATGCATTCATTTGTATTTGTTAATTTGTTAATGATCTCAAGGGAGCTGGGAGCACAGTCACCAAGAAAATGATTAGTAACACACTCTGAAGACATACAGATGTACAGCCCTCCTGAAGTTTTGAAATGAACACCTGAATGATGTAGATTAGGCATGGGAGAAAGCGATGTGGTCAGGTAGGACCAAAATTGAGCTCTTTGGCATTAACTTGACTTGTCTGTCAAACACTCTGTGGAAAACAGGTGGAAACATTCTGCTTTGGGGATATTTCTCTGCTGAGGGTACAGGAAGGCTTAACCGCATTGATGGGCTGAAGAACAGGGTTATGTACAGTAGAATCTTGAATGAGAACCTGCTGGCCTCAGCCACTAAAGAATGATCATTCCATGGGATGGGTCTTCCAGCATGACAATTACCAAGAACACACGGCCAAGGCAACAAAGGAGTGGCTTGAAAAAAAAACATATAAAGATCCTGGAGTGGCCTTGCCAGTCTCCATACCAATTTGGGGATTTTCTGTGCATTTGTAAGGGGGTCAACTTACAAAATTAGCAGGAGATCAAATAATAATTTCCCCCATTGTATACTATATATAAACACTATTTAATGGTTAAAGAAGTAGATGTTTTTGTAGGTGTGTTCATAATCTCTATAATGCTGTGTTTTTACACTGTGGATGCTGTAGCATTAACAAAGTCTGCAGGCCGCAGTTCGGCTATAAGAACGTGCTGTCGCTGACCGAGCAGGTGGACCGCTTTACTGAGGAGGTGAAGAAGCAAGTAATTTCCCGAAACAGAGACTCACCAGAGGGAGGTTTTGATGCAGTGCTACAGGCTGTTGTCTGCAAGGTGATACATAAACATATGCACACATTTAAATTAAATTAAGAGACCACTTCAGTTTCTGAATCAGTTTCTCTGATTTAGCTATTTATATGTATATGTTTGAGTAAAATGAACATGAGTAAATGTTGTTTTATCCTATTAACTACGGCCAACATAGCTTCCAAATTCCAATTAAGCAATTCTTTGCAGAAGATGCAGAGCTTTCAGACTTAAAATAATGCAAAGAAAACAAGTTCATATTCATAATGTTTTAGGAGTCCGAAATCAATACTTGGTGGAATAAGCCTGGTTTTTAATCACAGTTTTCATGCATCTTAGCATGTTCTCCACCAGTTTTACACACTGCTTTTAGATAAAAAATTCACGCAGTTCAGCTTGATTTGATGGCTTCATCCATTTTTCATCATCCATCTTCCTCTTGATTATATTTCAGAGGTTTTTAAACCTCATCATTTTTAAGTGATCTCTTATTTTTTTCCCAGAGCTGTAAACATACACTGTCATTCACGGCCCTTAACCCTTTTGTTCTCACTTTAGGATAAGATTGGTTGGAGATCTGATGCGTCCCACCTGCTGGTCTTCACTACAGATGCTACCACTCACAGCGCTCTAGATGGCAGAATTGCTGGCATTGTCCAACCCAGTGATGGAGGATGTTATGTTAATCAGGACAATGACTATGAAAAATCTACTGTACTGGTCAGTTTCTTTTTATTTCATAAGTTGACGTAGCATTCTGTCTTCCTGTAGGGCTCAGTTGTCACACCTTAGCCTGTGTCTGTCCAGTGTCTTTCCTTTTTTGGTTCCTTCCTCATCCTGTCCTCTGTTCTCTTGTTTTGTGTACCTGTCATGTTTCCCAGCCATGTGCTACTGTTGTGTTTTGGTCCTGTCTCCGCCTTAGCCCCGCCTTGTCATCTGTAACCCCTCCTGTCTCATTTTTAACTCCGCCACCTCATTACCTCCACAGGTGTCCCTAGTGTGTGCCTGTGTATAAATACCCCATGTGCTCCTTTGTTGTTTGTCGTGCTTTTTGTCTGATCTTGTCATGTTTCTCTTTCCAGATCTAGTTTATCTGTTTTGTTTAGCCACAGACCTGCTGTGTTGTTTGTCATCAGTGTTCCAGGTTTGCTTTATTTAGTTTGCTTCTTTGTTTGCTTATTTTGCTTGTTTGTTTCAGTTTTTTAGTTTATCCTCTGTTTCATAGTGTTTTGTTTTAGTTACCTTTTCTTTATATTATTTCTCCTAAGTGTTTTGTTCTTTGTTAGTTTCTAAATGTTTAATAAAACTGACTTGCATTTGCATCTTGCCTCCTCCTCCGTGTTACCTCAATTCTATGTCCATGTCCATGTTTATGGGATTTTTTCCCACCTGTCACCTGCCCCATTTGTCTTTTAGGACTATCCCTCTGTGGCAATGCTCGCCGACAAACTGTCCGAAAACAATATCAACCTCATCTTTGCTGTAACTGACAATGTCATGCCTCTGTACCTTGTGAGTATTTTAACATACCCACCACACACACACATAAACACATATACACATCTACACACACAAGCAAACAAATCCCCATGCTATTATTGGGGTCAGTGCCTACTGACTTGTCACATTATGCAGTTCTGCACCTCCACACACCTTCTCACAGTTTTGCTTGTCTTTCAGAACTACAGTAAGCTGATTCCTGGCACCACCGTGGGCAAACTCTCTTACGACTCGAAAAATGTCATCCAGCTCATCCTGGACGCGTATGCGGTGAGCTGTTACACTCTCCCTCGGAATTCCCAGCTCGCTTTGCTGAAATCGCTCACTCCTGCCCACTCTTAAATATGACGTTCATTTCACAGCACTGAATGGTACTAGAGATGCACCAATTAGAAGTTTTTTTTTTTATGGCCTATTCTGATTCCAGCAGTCTTTACAGTGAATCCAATGACAGTTTTGGTCTATTTTCATTACTCTTCATTACTCTACTTTACCCACAGCTCAGAGACAAATCAGTAAATGACAAAGCATTAAATGAATGTAACAATATGAAACACTGAAGCACTGTCCGAACATTTCTAAAATGCTAAAGATTTAAAGCAAAAAGTACTGAAATAAGCAAAAGCTTTCAGTCTCTCAGTGAAGGAGCAATTAGATGGCTTGGTTTATCTATTTATATAATTAAATCTGGCTAGTGTAAGTAAGTAAAATTTATTTATAGAGTACATTTAAAACCAAAGTGCTGTACAGTTACATTCCAGGAAAAATAAAATTAAAATACATAAGAACAACACAAAACATTAAGTAGCTAAAAAGCACAATGATAAAAATAGGTTTTCAGCCGTTTTCAGGTCCAATGGTAAGCTATTCCAAAGTTGTGGTGCTGCAACTGCAAAGGCCCGATCACCCCTGAGCTTTAGCCGAATCCAAGGAACTGCCAAGAGCAACTGGTCCAAATACCTCAAAGACCTCGAATGGGACAGAGGTTCTAATAAGTAGGCAACATATAATGGTGCAATCCCATGCAGTGCATGGTGGATGGTGGATAGTGGATGGTGTAATGGATAACAACACTACCTTCCCTATGACAGACTAGGGTTTAATTCTTTGGCTAGACAAGAACACCACACTACCTTAATTTGTGGGTGTAACCTGATTCAAACTGTTCTAAAGACACTCTAGAGAAAATAATCAGCTAATTGCTTTAAACAAGAATCAGCAGCAGTGAACGTTGACCAATTCTAATCCTAGCTAATTTCAGTATTAAACTCCGAAATGTTACAATCAGGTTTTGTTTGTTTTTTTTTAATATGAACTTTGTTAGGAATTTTAAGCACATACAAAGTAAAACATAAAAAAAACAGAAGCGCATATAAAATACAACAGTTTACATACAACAGTAATTTTAAAATTTATACATACATACATACTCTTTTCTGTTTACATACAACCTGTTTAAAATATTTTTATTAAAGAAACCATACATAACAGTCTTACAATTTATATCTACAGGGGTTGGACAATGAAACTGAAACACCTGTCATGTTAGTGTGGGAGGTTTCATGGCTAAATTGGAGCAGCCTGGTGGCCAATCCTCATTAACTGCACATTGCACCAGTAAGAGCAGAGTGTGAAGGTTCAATTAGCAGGGTAAGAGCACAGTTTTGCTCAAAATATTATAATGCACACAGCATTATGGGTGACATTCCAGAGTTCAAAAGAGGACAAATTGTTGGTGCACGTCTTGCTGGAGCATCTGTGACCAAGACAGCAAGTCTTTGTGATGTATCAAGAGCCACGGTATCCAGGGCAATGTCAGCATACCACCAAGAAGGACCAACCACATCCAACAGGATTAACTGTGGACGGATTGTTTGGATTGTATCCAAAAAACATAAAACCACGGCTGAACAAATCACGGCAGAATTCAATGTGCACCTCAACTCTCCTGTTTCCACCAGAACTGTCCGTCACCACAATAAATTATTGTGGTCTAAAACCAGGTGTTTCAATTTCTTTGTCCAACACCTGTACATTAACACATAAAAAACACGTAAAAAAATCTTATCCATATTACAATCAGAGACGAGGCAGATTTTTGTAGTGACATCTTACAGCTAATCTGCCGACACTTACAAACCACATTATCTCACATATTCTCTGAAATCTCATTTGATTTAAGATTTTTTTTAACTACAATTTTATATTCAGTTGATAGTAGATGCTTATATTGGGGAGGTGTTCCATATACCTGTTCACATATTTTGGTTGTATATGTTCTTATTTGTATCTGTTTTCCAATCAATTGTAACTTTATAAAGTCCCCATATATCAGTTTATATTTGGACACACCGGTCTGAGCTTTTCCATTGATTTAATTCATTTTCAACTTCTTGCTCCTTCATTTCCCAGTTAATTTCAGCACAATCAGGATTTGCCTTTCCCTCTCCTGCGCTGTCTGAAAATCATCTTCATCAGATATGTTCTCTCACACAATGCCCCTGTGCCCTTTAACCCCTGCAGAATATCAGATCGAAGGCGGAGTTGGAGGTATTGAATGTTCCAGATGAGTTAATTCTGTCCTTCAACGCTACATGCCTCAATGGAGAGGTGGTGACTGGGGTCAGATCCTGCTCAGGACTCAAAATCGGAGACACGGTCAGTGATTCACATAAACAAGGCAACACAAACACAGATGATCTCAAGCTTTTTTCAATGTTGCAAAAATGTAAGATTATTAGCTAGTTGCAAAGGTAGAGTCTGTTTATTGATATAGTCATGTAAACCCAGAGTTTTCACATTGTCTGATTGCCCAAGTGCAAATAAACTTGTTGATCTGATTGCTGACAAAATCAGTGCTTTATGTAAAAATGCATTACTTAAAGCAGCACTAAGTAGGATTTCCTTGATTTTTGATCTTTTTAAAGAAGTAAAATTACAGCTTGAAACTCACTGCAGCGCTGCATTGAGGTGTAATAGGAGGAATAGCGGTGCTCTCGTGTCTGTGCCGGAGCTCCTCTGAGCTCAAACCAGACTCTGTAAGTTTTCAGAGGCGGCCGCGAGAACTGCGACCTGCTTTCCCACCTTTAGTTCTAACAGTTCTACAAGTACTACTGGTTCATTCTTTACAAACTAACATACAGACACTCTGGCAGAAGCTGGAAAGAGACCGAATATGTCTGTGAAAGCCAGAAAACAGGAAAGAGAAGCTAATCCGCCTGAAACATTTTTTACACTCTACAACTGTAGGGGGAGCCCACGAGCACAAAATCTCAATCCTACCTAGTGGAGCTTTAAGTATCTGGTTTCAGTGGCTCCAATCAATGGGTGGGATATAGAGTATTATTATGGACAAGCATAAGGATCTGACAAACTTATCTAACATGTCAAAGTGCCCTATTTTAGCAATGTATAGACGAGCCTTCTATGGTGCACCATGTAGCTTGATTTAGGGTGTGTCAGTGTGTCTTTGCTATCATAACCACAGGAAAAGTATGCCTTGCGCATGCTCAAACACCCAAAAGGCATGTACTAATTCTCTTCATTAATCATGAATCACCAAACGTGTTGGAAAGAGTATATTTGTACTAAGCAGAGCCTACTCTTGCTCCGAAAAAACAGCCTCAGCCCTTTAAGATTCTGGCCCGTGTTGGCATGACTGTCTCTTGCAGCTTCTGCAGATTTTTCAGGATCGCTTTTATGCCAAGAATGACCCGTTCTACCACATTCCAAAGGAGTTCTATTGGATTCAGGTCAAGGGACTGGGAAGACTGTTGAAGAACACTGAACTCACTGTCACAGTCAAACAAATAGTTTTGGATGCCTCTTGCTTTGAAAATTGTTGCATATATATAATATATAATTGAAGTAGCTGTTAGGATAAGTTCTATATATATTGTGGCTGTTAATTGGACCATTACACCACCTCCACCAGACTGGACAATTAACACAAGGTTGTTTTTTTGGTCCTTGCCTACATGCTCTTGGCATTCCATTCCTGGTCATGGTTTGCCTGTGCTTCTGTACCGTGAGCCACTGCAGCCTCAGCTTTCTGTTCTTAGATGAAATATGTAGAGTTCTACATCTTCTGTTCTTCTGCTTTGGAGCCTTTTCACCTATCCACCTATTCAAATTTGGACAAGCAGAATGGCAATTCTGAGAAATTGCTTACTATCTAGGCTATCAGCCAGCCACCATCACTTTTGTTTGCAGTTGTGTCATGAACGAGAAACTGTGACTGTTTTAGAAATGGATCCAGTTTCTGTTTAAGATCTTCCAACCCAATAGTCTGTGGAGGAACACTAACAGCTCCTCCATCCACATGTGCTGTCTCTAATGGCCAGGCTTTTTCTAGTTTTGCTATTTATAGGTTTATGTTTGAGTAAAATTAACATTTTTGTTTTATTCTATAAACTACGGACAACATTTCTCCCAAATTCCAAATAAAAATATTGTCATTTAGAGCATTTATTTGCAGAACATGAGAAATGGCTGAAATAACAAAACAGTTGCAGAGCTTTCAGACCAGAAAACAAGGTCATGTTCATAAAGATTTAAGAGTTCAGAAATCAATAATTCGTAAAATAACCCTGTTTTTAATCAGTGTTAATGCATCTTGGCATGTTCTTCTCCGCTAGTCTTACACACTGATTTTGGATAACTTTATGCTTTACACTCCTGGTGCAAAAATTCAAGCAGTTTAGCTTAGTTTGATGGCTTGTGATCATCCATCTTCCTCTTGATTATATTCCAGAGGTTTTCAATTTGGTAAAATCAAAGAAACTCATCACTTTTAGATGGGCTCTTATTTTCTGTATCTGTATATCATCGTTACATTTACAAATAGAAAAGATGCATTCTTTTCTAGCAGCTCTTCTTGGTACATATTATATTTTTTTGTCATTGAGTGTATTTGACACTTACTGTATGTAAACCACTGTTTGCAGGTGCAGAAGTATCGTACACATCTTCTCTCTCTGTCTTTTTCTCACTCAGGTGTCCTTCAGTGTGGAAGCAAAACTCAGTGGCTGCCCTAAAGAGAGGAACCGCACCTTCATCATTAAACCACTGGGTTTGAAAGACACACTGCAGGTCACGGTGGACTTCACCTGCAACTGCGACTGCCAGGACTCCGCCGAGCCAGCTAGCCCTGCCTGCAGCAACAATGGCACCCTGGAGTGTGGTGTGTGTCTCTGCGATGCCGGGAGGCTGGGCTCACACTGCGAGTGTACAGAGGGGGACTACAAACCCACCGAGGCGGACAGCTGTAGCACTGGCCCCCAGGGGCCCATCTGCAGTGGGCGGGGAGACTGCGTGTGTGGGCAGTGCCAGTGTCACTCAAGTAACTTCGGAAAGGTGTGGGGGAAGCAGTGCGAGTGTGACGACTTCAACTGCGTCCGCTTCAAAGGACAGATCTGCTCAGGTAAATCAACACAACTATTAAAGCTGATGTCTGTATGTTTTGGGATTTAGTGCCCTCTCTGTTTAGAATGGGTAATTGCACCGAGCATGCAGAAGAATCATTTTAAACTGGGAGTGTGGGTGTGATGTGGTCTCTTTTCAAAGCGGATGAATCCGATTCCAGGCCGATGTTTAGTCAGAAAGAGAGCCCTTCTGAGGTCTCCATTGCTCCACCAGCTGCTGTGCATTTGTAGCCAAGAAAATGAGCCAAACAGTTGAAAAATGGCGAGAGTGTACAGTTGTGGCGAAATAAACATGGATCAAAAACATGACCTATTCAATGATAAAGTACTCTATCTCCTACACATACTTCAGCTATAGCAGTTTAGCCAATCATTCACAATGGTATGATAAAGAGTGCTATCAATGCAGAACTCTTTATTATGTGTGAGGGAGAATAACTCAAATATGTGCTGTTATAGCTGTGGGGAAAATTGTTAATTATGTAGACATAAGTATTGAAACACCTATTGTTTTTTTTTTTTTCAAAAAAGGTTTTAAAATAATGTATCTTGACTTTGTTGGTGTAACTGTCTCTGTTACTGTTAGCTTATCACCACCCCACCTGATCCCCAACTCAAGGGCTTTGATATATCGGATCTGTTTTAAATGCATCTTGGGTGTGTTCACACTTGCATTTTTATGTACAGTATCAGTAAAAAATGTACCTTTTCTAGTAGGTAGTGTCATGATAAAGCAAGTCTCAGACACGCACAGATGTAAATCAAAATATACTTTTTTATTAAATAAAGTATAAGACAAAGTGATGGTCAGACAAAACAAGGTCAATAACGGTACACAGCAACACCAAAGAGATAGATAGATAGATAGATAGATAGATAGATAGATAGATAGATAGATAGATAGATAGATAGATAGATAGATAGATAGATAGATAGATAGATAGATAGATAGATAGATAGATAGATAGATAGATAGATAGATAGATAGATAGATAGATAGATTAGAAGACAGTTCTAAAAAGAGAATGTGAAAATGTGAATACCCAATCATGAGTAAAGTGTACTTGAATGTAAGTGAGGTTGGGGAACTGTTAATATAAATAATTAAGTGGTTGAATAATGTCCATGTAGTGTGACTGGATTAAACTCAGTCAGCAGCAGCATCCCGTCCCCGATGGGAGGAGTTAAAGAGTCTCGGAATGAAGGATTTTCTGAGTCTGTCTGTTGTGCAGCTCTGTGACAGCAGTCTGCCACTGAACACACTCCTCTGCTTCATGATGGTGGTGTGGAGTGGGTGACTATAATTGTTCATGATAGAAAGCAGTTTATCCAAAGAGATAACATACCAGGGTAGATGAACAGTCCAGAGGTCAAAAAACGGCAAGGCGATATCAGAGGAAGGGCAAAAAAATCAAGGTCCGTAATACAAAGCAAGGTCAAAACGAGAGAATAACACAGGCAATGAAAAAAAGGGCGTTTTACAAGGATAAAGCATCAATACTCAGCAAAGACTAAGAGCAAATGAGCCCCTTTTATAGGGCTGGTATTCAGGTGACCTGTTCCCTGGAAGTGTCATGTGGTGTGTCATGTGATCGAGATTGGGTGTGATGTCAGTGTGTGCACATTCTGGGCAATGTAAAGAAAAAAATGCTTTGAAGGTCAGTCAATCTGAAAAACTTTAAGAACTTTGAAAGTATCGTCAAGTGCAGTGATAAAGACATTATGATGAAACTGGCTCTCATCAGGACCTCCCCAA
Organism: Astyanax mexicanus; assembly: GCF_023375975.1. Taxonomy (NCBI): domain Eukaryota; kingdom Metazoa; phylum Chordata; class Actinopteri; order Characiformes; family Acestrorhamphidae; genus Astyanax; species Astyanax mexicanus. The sequence goes on along the minus strand of NC_064426.1, from coordinate 36,067,824 downwards.
AAAAGTTTATTACATGATTCCTTCATGACTATGAAATCCTTCATAGTCTGTGTGACTATTTCAGTATTAATTTACAATGTAAGAAAAAAGAAAAACGTTACATCAAAAATGGGTGTCTAAATTTTGTAACCAGGATCATGTTCTCATTTGCACTTCATTCTCTGCTGTTCTGCTTTCTGAACCAAGTTAAGACATCTTGTGCTCAAATACAAATGTTTCTGGTTACTCAATGGATCACCACCTACTTTTTATTTACGTAAGAACATCATATCATGTTCTGAAGCACACCATTGAAGTTTGCGCAAAACACATGGTTGTTATTGGCCTCAAAGGCCTGTCATCACAACCATAAACACTGTAGCACTGGCAGAGAACAAGAAGAAGCTGGAAGCGTATTGCTCTTTTGTTTTGAAACAGAAGGGATTGTCTCGGTTTAATCTATACCTGAATCAGATGGGAAATGATTCACTGAATAGTGACTCAACAAGCTTAATTCAACACACGCATTCACGGCAAAGTCACTAATCACAAACAGGCTGTGGGTATGTGGTAATCTGCCCAGGTTTACAATGTAAGAAGGCACCGAGAAGAGCAATAAACATTTCATGGCCATTTATAGAACAGTCACAGGTACAACACAGGAAACAGATCATGCTGCCGCTGCTGAAAATGTAATTTCTTGTGGAGAGTGAGCAACTAGTCCGAGGCCGTTGGCATGAACTGGACTGTGGGCAGCTGATCTGTGGTGGGTTACAGGGAATCCTGACCTCTAGAGTCTTCCATCAGTCTGGCCGGACAGATGACGGGTCAAACATACATTGGAATCAAGTCAAACAGGTGGGCAGTCAATAACTTGGAGGAAGACCAATAGTTGGAATTTATTTTTACTGGATTTATGGAGAACTATGAAAATGCAACATTATTAGAGAGTGTGGCTAATACAGTGGCTTACAATAGTATTCATACCCTTTGATCGTTTCCATATTTTGTCATATTACAACCACTAACATATATTTTATTTTATATATGTTTTATATTTTATTGGGATATAATGTGAAAGACCAACACAAAGTGGTATACAATTGTAAAGTGGAAGGGAAATTATGCATGATTCATTCACATTTTTTTTACAAATAAAAAATTTAAAAGTGGGATGTATTTAAAAGTATTCAGACCCCTTTTCTCTGAGTTCAACCAATTGCATTCAGAAGTTGCCTGATGACTGCTAATGACTAATGTGAGTTTGTGGTGGTCTTTTACATTAAATTCCAATGTAATATATATTTTTATGTTTGTGGTTGTAATGTGACAAAATATGGAAAAGTTCAAGAGGTATGAATACTTTTGCAAGCCACTATAATAACTCAAGCAGATCTAAATCGGCCTAAATAAAGGGAGAGAGCCAGAAGACAGGGAGGCATCTAAAAACACTGGCATCCACTATTGCAGCCCTAGTATTCATACCCCTAATTTTTTTCCATGCTTTGTCACATTACAACCACAAACATATATATATATATATATATATATATATATATATATATATATATATATATATATATATATATATATATATTTAATTGGAATTTAATGTGAAAAACCAACACAAAGTGTTATACAATTGTGAAGTGGAAAAAATGGTGTATGATTAAAACATTTTTTTTTAATTTACAAACAGAAACTGAAAAGTGCGGTGTGCAAAAGTATTCAGACCCCTTTCCTCTGAGTTCAACCAATTGCTATGAATACTTTTGCAAGCCACTTTTCTAACTCAAGTCGATCTATATCGGCCTAAATAAAGCGAGAGAGCCAGAAGGTAACATAGACACGGAGGCACCCAAAAACTCTGGCATCCACTATTGCATTCCTAATGTAATTACTGTTATATGTACAAGCATATAATGCTAAAATGACTGGCATAGTACACTTTATAGGAAATAGTGTGTCATGACTCATTTGTTTATGTCATACTATTGCCCCATACAGGGCTAGCATGCTTTCAGAATTTGAGCGAGGGAAATCTCAGCTTTAAAAAATATATATTCAGATATATATGTAGGCATAGCCCAAAAAAATATGCAGAGGTGTCCTCCACTGGTCTGGAACATGGCATGACTTTAGTGAATTTACTCAGTGGATTAAACCTTGGCTGGTATATCCAGACTGTACACAATAGTAGAAAGGGTGGTGTAGAGTTGGTTGCTTTATGTATACAATACTAGATATTACTAGACATTAATGGCAATGTTTATAGACCATTTAAACTGTAATCAAACTAAAGCTACCGCCCATTTGCTTCAGCACGTATCAACACCTCTAGGCAGCTGAACCTACACTGATACCACAGCACCATATAAGGAAATAACATCTAGATACTGGGGCCTTAAGCTCCAGCCTACTTGATATTCATGGTGATTTATTACAGCAGATTATGAAATGCTGCGCATCCCTTCAGCATGCCTGTGCACAGTTCTCAGCTATGATCCAAAGCCACAACTATCGGTCAGATCTTGGGTAATGCTGACAGGTTGTGCTGCTATCATGCGAGTATTAGGGTATTACCAAATAATAAAGCGCAGTGGAGCAAGATATCTTTGTGGGGCTCAGAGGATGCAGGCATATCTGACTGTGTATATATTTGTTAGGTTAGTTTGGGGATGTATAAAGGCTTGTGTGTGATTTTTGAAGTGGAAAGACTTAATTCAAGGCTGTCTTGACTATACGTGGGTGTATACATAGACTGACTTGTGTGTACCTGTATATGTGTACTTGGGCAGGCATGAACATGTGAGACTCTGTAGTAAGAACACAAACAGCCAAATATACTTTTTTACATATTCTAGCACATATACAGCTCTGGAAAAAAATAAGAAAGCACTTAAAAATGATGAGTTTCTTTGATTTTACCAAATTGAAAACATCTGGAATATAATCAAGAGGAAGATGGATGATCACAAGCCATCAAACCAAACTGAACTGCTTGAATTTTTGCACCAGGAGTAAAGGCATAAAGTTATCCAAAAGCAGCGTGTAAGACTGGTGGAGGAGAACAAGCTAAACTAGGGTTATTTATCATAAATTTATTTATTTGAGGTTTAAAAGCTCTGTATATTTTTTGTTATTTCAGCCATTTCTCATATAAATCTCAAATAAATGCTTCAAATGAAAATATTTTTATTTGGAATTTGGGAGAAATTTTGCTAGTAGTTTATAGAATAAAACAACAATGTTAATTTAACTCAAACATATACCTATAAATAGCAAAATCAGAGAAACTGATTTAGAAACTGAAGTGTTATACATATTTTTATTTATGACCCACTTGTACGCCTCATTTTATTGGATGTTGATATGCCATGTAACATAATATATATTAAAGATAAATAAGTAAGTACATACGGAAATAAATAAGAAAGAAATATAGAAAGATGTAATAGCAAAACAATGTGGTCAACACTATTCCAGAGAAGGTAAAATTAAAAATATGTTTTGAGGTGGAAAAGACGTTTATGTACATGCATAAATAACATGTTTCTCCTTTAATTCCAACCAAAATGTAGCATAGTTTCATCGAAAGGATAACTTCAGTTGTTGCAATGTGAAACCGGCCTAAACAAGGAAAGAAGATGGTGTGACATGAAAAGCCTTGAACAGGAAAAACAGTTGTAACACTTTCATTACACACATCATCTGCAAAGTAATCTCACAACATTGATTCTCATTCATTCAGAAACTGAAGTGGTCTCTTATTTTTTTTCTAGAGCTTTATATTAAAGAAGTTTATTCGGGACATTTAGCTCAAGCTCTCTTGAGTTTCTGCTATTGATCCTCTTCATACTAGGCTACATACGTTTGCTGAATATTTGCTGGAGTTTGACGTGACGTGTGCAGGTGTGATGAAACATGTATGAACCAAAAGGGTGTTGGAATGTTATATGTTTATACTTCCCAACATCCAGCCACAGTCAAATTCACTCTCTCTGTAAATTTTTATGATTTAATGAAAATAATTATTCCAGTAAATCATATATAACTGTTTACTTAAGTAAGGTAGATTTGTCTGCATATAAATTTTGAGTCACTTGAATGTCCGTCCGAGTTTTATACTTTCTTTTTTCAATTAGAAAAAAACTGCAGTTCTGATCAACATATTTTACAGATTGTTTAGTTGTCTGTTTTTTTGCTTATATTACCTCCATCTCTTAATGTTCAGATATGTTTAAATGTGTTAGAAATGCTTTCACAGTGTGTTCCAGATTTTTCTCATGACTTAATATGATTATGTATATAATACAGTATGTTTAATATGTATGATTAACTGTGTCTCCTTTCATAATTGTGTAAATCCTGTCTGTGTGTGTATTCTCTATCAGGGCATGGTGATTGTATGTGCGGGTTCTGTCAGTGTAACCCTGACTGGTCAGGTGAAAACTGTAATTGCTCCAGGAGGACGGACAGCTGCATGTCCAGCATCGGGCTGATGTGTAGTGGCCGCGGTCAGTGTGTGTGTGGCGCGTGCGAGTGCACTCAGCCTGGAGCGTACGGCGCAACTTGTGAGAAGTGTCCCACCTGCCCCGACTCCTGCACCATCAAAAAGTGAGTGTGTAGAACCGTGAGCTGTATCTTACTCCCTGCGAACAGTCTGTTTTCACCCCTTGCTCGTGGTGATCTGGAAATGAGGTCTGTTTAGATACATTTCTGGCATATTGCTATCTTGGCAGTGGAAAACCCAGGTGCACCACTGACTGATTTGAACCGTGACAACAGTCAACATTCAGACGTTCATTGCTATTTAGGCATTGCAGGCGTGCCATGTGATCTCAATGCACATACGCCCCTGCTCGTTATACACACACACACACGGACAAATCCAACATTTACAGCAAAAATAAACAGAATACAAAATAAAATATCATTGCTGTTCCTGTAAATTACCTGCTCACCCACTTTCACAGTGTGAACCCACAAGTCAGTTTCCTCTAAAAAAGTGCTGCTCCATTAAAATAGCGGTAGCCATTTGGCTATTCAGAGTTGAGTATATTGGCCTTTAGCCTGCTTCTAACCCCAGCTAGCACTGCTGGAGCAGTATTAGCATTACCCACTAAGCTATAGCTTTTTGGCCATGCAGAGGGAAGTATTATCGGCCTGTAGTCTGCTGCTAACCCCTGCTATCACTGCTGGAGCAGTATTAGCATTACCCACTAAGCGCTAGCTTTTTGGCCATCCAGAGGGGAGTATTATCGGCCTGTGGTCTGCTGCTAACCCCGGCTAGCACTACTGGAGCAGTATTAGCATTACCCACTAAGCGCTAGCTTTTTGGCCATCCAGAGGTGAGTATTATCGGCCTGTAGTCTACTTTTAACCCCAGCTAGCTCTGCTGGAGCAGTATTAGCAATACCTTCTAAACAATAGCCATTTGTCCATTCAGAGGTTAACGTTTACTGGTAGTGCGCCTTATAATCCGGTGCACCTTACAGTGCAAAAAATACGGTAATTAAGAGAATTAGTACATACCTTTTGCACTTTTTGTTCAATACAAAGTGTACTTTTCCTGTCGTTCCAATAGCAAAGACACTGACACTTTAAGCTGCACGGTTCGTGGTTACTGGTGCCCCTTGTTTCCAAGATTCAGGAGTGTAGATGTGTCATTTTGCATCTATTCATGGGTGTCTGTGTTGTGTTTGTAGGGACTGTGTGGAGTGTAAACACTACAAGAGAGGTCCACTGTTTGAGAAGAAAAGCTGTAACACAATCTGCAGAGATGAGATCACGCTGGTAGATGAGCTGGGTAAACACACTTTCACACTCTATTAGCTTCGCATGTCTCTAATTACTGCATGTGAGTGAATCTCCGTCATCGTCTGCAACGCCTGAGAAAATGTGAAATGTCCTGCCTGTTAGCTTGGGCTTCTCCACACTCAGTCTTATATACATCTTTTACACAAAAATGTTCATTCTCTCGAAGCTGCCTTCACCGCAACACTATTTTTAAGAATTTGAATGACAGAAAACACCACATTGCTGGTCTGGCCTTATCTTCTACATGAAGCTGATTATGACAGGAAATCAGCCTAACCACTTGTCAAAGTGTTTATGTAGTCTTTCAGCCCTCGTTTTGCTCTTATTTGCTCATTTACCACGCTCTTGTTTTAAATAGATATTGACATTTGCGCGGCCTAGCGCTTATTTAAAAAGACCTGAAGCTTCTAACAGCTCTAAATTCCTGCACGTCTTCTTGGTTGATGTAATTATCCTGTCTGTTTTGTCTTCCCTCTCCAGTCTTCCAGGAGAAGAGTGCGGTGAACTGCACCTATAAAGACGAAGACGACTGTGTACATCACTTCCAGTACTATGAAGACATCAGTGGCAAATCCATCCTCTACCTAGTTAAAGAACCTGGTAAGAAGAAGAAACACTGAGAATTAAAAGCACAAGCTGTTCTTCAGACTCTGGGAGGGTTTGTGGGTTCAAGTTGGAGACAGATCAGCACTAGCTGTTCCTGAATGACACAACAAACCTGCAGAAATGCCGAAACGCTAAAGCTAATTCTATGTTAAGTCTTGAGGATAAGGAGGCAATGTACCGCACACACAGTAACACATCTAAAAAAAGGTTGTGAACATTCTGAAGGAGGTGCGAAACTTTCAGAATCTACCATCTACACAGACAGAATCTACACAAAAATTGTTTTATCCAAAATACCTCTCACAGCTGCATTCTCCATCATGTGGTCTAATTGAAATAGCTAAAAGCCGGAAGCTATGGAGTCAAAAAAGGGTCATAAAGATTTTGAGTTTGTAAAACAGAAGTCTGTACTGAAATGTACTGAAACTTGTAACTGCGTTTAAACAACTACATGCACGAAAATCCAAATCCACAAATTAACTGGAATGTGCAAACTTGAAACAGAAAGTAATATTAATAATAACTCAAATGTACAAATGTGAAAAGATATTTTAATTATATATAAATATATATTTTTAAATTTGTAAATCCAATCTCTTGAATGTGTGAATCAGTACTGCTCAAATGGCTTAAGCTGGGTCTGACCAAAAATCACATGGAATTTGTGAGGTTGTAAATGTGACCGTGGGTGTTTTTCACTGTGGAGCTAAAAATCCTCTCATTCGTCTTCTCTGCTGCGTGTGCGAAGCTCTAGCTGCAGTTGCGAATTTTGACCCTGTTTTTACGCCTGATTGATGAACCAATAGGAAATCTTTATCCAGACCAATCAGATTACGGGGTTTGTTTAACCAATCAGAACACTGGGTGGGTCTCTGCAGCTCGGAGTACTACTCAAAACCCAGTACAGATAACATTAATTATCTGATACACGTACAGACAGTACTAGTCTAGCAACTCGCCTTTAGTATAATAATAAACACACAAACTGAATAACACCACCACAGATATCCTCTCTCATTTAACCAGTGATTAACAAGCTGCAGCATTAGCTTACAGTATTTTTTACACTATAAGGTGCACTTAAAATCCTTTAATCTCCCCTTAAATCGGTCAGGTTGTAAGGAGCAGTAAAGCCATGAGACTCGAGACTGGAGCAGTATTAGCATTAGCTGCTAACCGCGCTAAGCACTAGCACTTTGGCCATTAACAGGTGAGTATTATCAGCCTGTGGCCTGCTCCTAACTCTGGCTAGCACTGCTGGAGCAGCATTAGCATTACCCGCTAACCACGCTAAGCACTAGCTCTTTTGCTGTTTAGGGGCAGGTATAATCGGCCTGTATCTTGCTCCTAACTCTGGCTAGCACTGCTGGAGCAGCATTAGCATTACCCGCTAACCACGCTAAGCGCTAGCTCTTTTTCTGTTTAGGGGTAAGTATTATCGGCCTGTAGCCTGCTCCTAACCCAGGCAAGCACTGCTGGAGCAGCATTAGCATTACCCACTAACCTCGCTAAGCACTAGTTAGCTAGTATATCGGACTGTAGCCTTCCCGTTTACCTTGTTAAAAACAAGCCATGTGGGATGAACCGCTAGCTAATATCGCCCCAGGTTATTGGAACGCTCAGAGTTGCTCAGTGTAGCGCTGTCTGGTTAGCCTACGTGGAAATCTAAAAATCTAAGCTTACTGTAATAAACGGTATAAAAGTGCTTTATTCACCCAAATAAACTGTTTTCAGGAGAGAAATCTGTGTAGAGTAACATTCAGTGCTCGTTTGACATTAAAAATAATGAGCCTTATAATCCGGTGCACCTTATGTATGGAAATAGATAGACCATAAAACAAGACGGTTATTGATAGTGCACCTTATAATCCAGTGTGCCTAACAGTGTGTTTTTTTTTTATTACATTTTTAAAAAGCATCAAACCACAGCAGCATAAAGTGTATAGATTGTATATTTACACTGCTGTATTGTCCTTCTTAAATTCCTGTTGATGATCTACTTTTTAACAAACTTAAAAAAAGGAGTGCTGGAACTCTTTTTATGGGTTCCCCCCTAAGAAAAGGGGACATGTATTATATATATTTTCTCTTTTTCTTTGTGCAGAGTGTCCTAAGGGTCCTGATATCTTGGTGGTGGTGGCCTACGTGGCTGGCTCTATCTTACTGCTGGGTTTGGCTGGTCTGCTGATTTGGAAGCTGCTGATCACCATTCACGATCGCCGAGAATTTGCCAAATTTGAGGAAGAGCGAGCCAAGGCCAAGTGGGAAGCGGTGAGTTGAAACACATTTTTGTACACGTGAGGGTACTTGTTATGTCAAGTCCAAGCTGATTCATCTTGGCAGTGCGTTCCTTATGTTTTTCAGCTTAGTAAGTGAGAAAACGCTTTATGCTTTTAAGGATATGTGTACGCAATGGAGATTAGAATGTGTTTATTCTAAGGCATCAGCCTGTCTGTCCTTGTAAGACGTTTTAAAATGTCCTAAGATGTTGCAAACTGAGGGTGGAAGTGTTACAACAGTTTGGATTTGGTATGTGTAAACAAACTTTTACCTCTTGCATTCACATCTACTGACCTCTAGTGAAAAAAGTGAGTTATTACAGCTAGTTAGTTGTTTAAAGAGAGATAGAGCTTTTTATTGCTGCACTACTGTATGGACACACTTATTGGGACACACCCTTTTAATCAATGAATTTAGGGGTTTTATTCAGTTGTATTGCCACAGATATATCGTCGCTGTCCAATAAAAAATTGAACACTTATCTCAATTTAAACAGACAAACTGTTCCTTACACTGTGCCTTGATGAACGGACCAAAATAAACTATTCAAAATGACCTGAAATAAACTCTTTTTACATTGACTTCCATTGAAAGTTTACAAGTTTTTTTCTCTCTCCTGTAAATTTGCTGTTTTAGAGATAAGTGTTTTTCATTGGACAGCAACGATGTAAAATCTAGCACCTGACCATGCAGTCCATATACACTATGTAAAAACATAGAGAATAAAACACAGTGGATCAACACCAGCAGATGACATGTCTCTCCAAACCATCACTGATCATCAGTACATTTTTCATTTCATTTGTAAATCAATAGACCAGAGTCTGGAGGAAGAGTGGAGAGACACACAGTCCAAACTGCTCGAGGTCTAGTGTGAAGTTTCCACCAATCAGTGATGGTTTGGAGAGACATGTCATCTGCTGGTGTTGATCCACTGTGTTTTATTATCAAGTCTAAAGTCAGTGCAGTTTTGTTTTCCCACAAAATCTTACAGCTCTTCATGCTTCCCACTGCTGACAACTTTTATGAAGATGCAGATTTCATTTTCCAGCAGGATTTGGCACACTGCCCTCATTCCCAAAAATACCAATTGTTTTATATAATATTAAAATTTTCTGAGACACTGATTTTTGAGTTTTCGTTGGCTGTAAGCCGTAATAATAAATGAACTATAAAATAAATAAATGAGTTTTCAATTTAATTTTTTTTTATCAATAACAATCTCTGATTTTTTTCTAGGCCAATAATCCATTATATCGAGGAGCTACGACCACCTTTACGAATGTGACCTACCGTGGCAACTCATAAGGACGAAACACCTGCTGTAAAAACAATCACGCCACCACCAGTCACATCAGTGGCGAATCTAGGATTTTTCACAGTAAAGGGGCCATCAATGGGCCACAAGGGGCCAAGTATTATTTCACAAGTTAAAGCATGTTCAAACACTTGAATGTAATTTTAAAAAGCTTACACAGTAAAATCTATGGAGTAAATTTTGTGCCAAACTTTTTACATAAAAAAAATAATAATTTCTTTAATTATACTTGGTTACTTGGTTATTCTTTGTGGTTATTTAAAGATGATTCGCGTTTGGATTTTGCCAGTCTTTGCTTTTATTTTTTGTGTTTTTGATTGCAGGTTTTAGATTTTTGTATAAAACTTTGGCACAAACTTAACTTCTTACCAATTTTACATTATTTTTTTTAATTGTACATAGACAAAATAAATGACAAGACAGTGGCACTTCAGTGCGCCAATCAGATTTCAGCAGATTTCATTGCTCCTGTGGCTCCGCCCTCAGAACCTCCAGTGAGTCACATTCATTATAACTGCAGTCATCACATTCTGGCAGTCAACTGATAACCGGTCAAATTTGTGACTTTGCTGTGGTGCTGAGCTGTGCAGATCACCACCATGCATCTCTTGGGAATGTGGAATGGTGTTTTTTTTTATGTTTACATTTTTCTTTCTTAGAAATGTTTTAAAGGGCCCATATCAGGGAAAAGTACGTCTTTTTAAATGAACCACTTTGATATAGCATATAATCATGTTTTAAAACATACCATTCACTCCCCAGTACATGTTATCTAAAGATGGAGATTAAGCTGGACAAGCAATCCAAGAAAAGAAAAGTAAACATTTTGTGATGTCACAAAAACATGCGTTAATACATACTGTATACACCAGTTCAGACTACAGCAGTTTAATCTGCTCACTCACAGTAAGTTTAAATTTAAAGTCGTTCATGTTCACTGATCAGCCATAACATTAGGCCCACTGACAGGTGAAGTTAAAAAAGTAAAAAAAAAAAAAACATTGATTATATTCATCTACAGAGGCATCTGTCTATGGATGGGATATACATAATAGGCAGCGACTAAACTGTTCTTAAAGATGATGAGTTGAGGTGATGAGTCCCTGGCAAGCATGTTCACCAGCAAGTAGCCAGGCTGTAGGCTGGACCTGTGTCTGTCATTGTGCTGGACTGAACTGTGCCATTGAACAAACCAGTAAAAACAACACAACCCAGCCAAAAGCGTTTAGTATATATTTCTGACTATAAGGCACACAAGATTATAAGGCTCGATATCAATGAAAATGATCTATTTTCTGGTCTATTTTCGTACAGAAAGTTCAAAGGATTATAAGTCACATTAAGCGACAAATCGAAGTGAGCAAGGGTGACGCCATATTTCCCCTTTAACTCTTATGTGGTGTTCGGGTCTGTGGGACCCGTTTTCATTTTTCATCAAATGATACTAAAAAAAATATTGTTTCTAACTCAAACTCATTGGCATTGGCTCATTTTTTTGTGAAAAACATATATCAAAACACATTTTCGATAAACACACAATGTACACCCACCCCCAACCATTTATATTACATACATTATGCTTGGCCAAGGGCTAATAAACATTGCTTCATTTGTAAATTTGAAACTAAACAAATTTTCTACTCTTTTCTTGAGTTTAATTCATTTTCTTTTACATTTTATAAAAAAAAACTAATAAAAAAAGAGTAGCACTTTTTGAAAGAAATGTAACATAAGAAAGGTAAAGGGCAAATATTAACCATGTAAGCTGTTTATATTGCTTGCAATTTAGGTGAGGCAAGCATTTTAATGTAAAATTGCTTAATTTTGCTGAATTAAATACAAGTAACAAAGTAAACAAGTAACAAAAATATATACACCACACAAGGGTTAATGAGGAAACTGGGGGAAAAGCGCCTAAGTAAACAAAACTGTAATTCCTTAAAAAGTCAAATAAGCGTTAGATATTAATCTACACAGATTTCTTTCCTGAAAATCGTTTATTTGGGTGAGTAAAGCACTTCCATTTATTTACAGTAAGCTTAGATTTCCAATTAGCATTAGCATTAGCTTTAGCTGCTAACCGCAGTGCTAGCTGGACGTAAATGCCGACCGATAGCCCTAGACTGAGGAACCCTGTCTTCCGGTAGCGCAGGGCCCTATCAGCTAGCGGTTTGTCTGACTCTCTTTAAAAAAATGAATGACTTTCAGCCTCTGTGTTTCTTTTGTCGCTTTCACAATTAAAAAGGATCTGCTGTCTACTAATATCTATTAATGTATCACATACCACAGGACACCTTCAGAGATCTTGTGTAGTCCATGCCTTATATGGTCTGATCTTTTGTAATGGCACAAGAGAGATCTACTCAATTTTAGGCAATGTTATGCTAGTGTTATGGCTAATCACTGTACAGGTACAGAACCCAAGGAGCATCAGCCTGTTTAGTTCTAAATGGTATAGTAATGCTCTTTTTGTCTGCTTTTGATAAATCAAGGAATCCTTTAAAAAAGAAACCTTTAAGAATACAGGATATGGGCCCTTTAAGTAAAGCACCTCTCATACATATTACAAGAAACTGATTTAACCTGAATACCTGTGAAACATATGCAATTATTTTTCTTTCTTATCATGGCAAAACAAGAAGATCTTTTGGCAAACTGCAAAGTGCTGTGAAGCCTATAAGCCTGTCTAATGATGCAGAAGCTGTATCCGGTTCTTACTCAGGATCTTGGGAGTGTAAACTAATGACTGTTGAGAAAATAATGAGTACTTTGTGTTATGTATAGTCTTAATGACTGATTATTCTGAAGAGATGTCAAATGTTTGATGCACTTTAGTCTCAGGACAGAGCTGCACTTGTCTGAACATCATGGCTGTAACTGTAATGGATCCATCATCCCTCATATCTACTGATGCCTGTATATAGGGAGGAAATTATTAGGTTATTAAGTACCAGTAAAACATGTTAATTAGTAAATTATTTTTGACATTTTGTCATCATCGACTTGTGTGAGCACTCATCAGCCACATAAACAAACCATTTTTCTTTATTACAGTCTTTATTGTAAAAAGTTGGGATAAGTATGGATAATGCAATTAAAATTGTGTTTTTTACATTTACTTTGACTTTTATTTGATTGTAGACAGTGTAAACTCAAGAGATATTATGTTTTGCCTGGTCAACTTCATTTATTTCATTTGTTAATATACTGTACATCTATTCTAACACGCCCAGTCCTGTCGCCGTAATCTCTATTTCTGTAGCCGTGCCTTTGTATTTTTATTTTTTTGTATTTTGTAATGTATTTTCTGCATTAATGCTGCCACCAAAGAAGTGTACTGACACAGTACACTTCTTTGGATGGTCTTTTTTGGTGTTCATTTCTTGAAAAAAAAATATGGAATAACAATGGAATGCTTTACAATTATCTGACCACAGCAGCTGCTTTCCATGAGAATGTAATGGTGGGGCAAACAAGCTATAAGCTAATCCTAAAAGGGAGATGAGCACACCAGAAAAGGATTGATTAAAGGAAGCTGCTGAAGTGAGCACGCCCTAGGCCAGGGGTGTACAGAAAAACAGGCCAAAGAGTCTAAAAGCGGAGAGGCTGCGCAGTTTTAGCACAGAAAAACGGGCCAAACAGTCTAAAAGTGAAGAGGCTGCGCAGTTGTAGCGCAAAAAAACAGGCCAATAAGTCTAAAAGTTGCCGTAATTAACAAGTTTAATATTAAGAGACATCATGAAATGAAACATCAATTTGAAAAATCGTAGTTTACGCAACACTGTCAAAGAGAGTAAGTCAAGTAAAATGATGTGTAAATGAAGGTAATCAGGAAAATGTATTATTAAAAGTGGTTTATTTCATTATTTGTTTTATTATAGAGTCTGTGGCCCGTGACTTCAAATATATTTCTCCTTCTGGCCCCCAACAAAAAAAGTTTGGACACCCCTGCCCTAGGCAGACGTCCCAAGTCTCCTGGAAGTTGCGGGAGTTCTCTTTACCTGTTCTCTAGCTCCTGTGAGCCATTGCAGTGCCATAAACAAGCCAAAAGCAAGAGTCCACCATTAAAAGGAAAATCATTGAGCTTCAATGTGTTTCAAAATAATATGTGTTTGTAAATGGGCTCATTAAACCGCAACTGTTGAAAACATTTTTATCCTAAACCAGAGTCACACACTTTTACTATTTATATGAAATCTGTGGCAAAGTTAACGCTAATAACTTTTTCTTAACAATTCTGTGGGCAATTGTAGTCCTCTCAAAATAACTCTGGAATTACGCTTTTGGAATCAGGCACTAACAGGACAATGGCTATTGGAGTTCTTTATTAGTTAAATAAAATTGGATATGGTAAGTAGTGATCCATTTCATTCAGAGACCCAGTTTAGTCTTGATACTATTTCTTGTTTTGGCTTCAGTGCATTTCTGATTTCTGACATTTGTGATGGTAACCCTTGAAGGGATTGGATCCGACCCTGTAAGAATCTGGGCTGCTTAGTGCTGGAGACATGTCAATCTACGCTGTCATTGATAAAAAAAATGTCATTAATGAAAACCAGCAATACCTGGGTTTTATTCATGAATTTCAAGTGCCTTTTTTAAGCAAGGATTTATTCTGCTGACTTTTTTTGTACATTTGTGTAGAATGCTACTTTTTCTATTAGGTGTTCTGAATAAACTGTAATTTTACACATTGACTACACTACAATATTGATAGTCTTAAATAAACCCTGTTACAGTTATTATTACTAATGGTGGGTTTGTTTTCATGCATTCCATTATCTTGATGATCAGTGACCAGTGTCTATAAATTGTTTTCAGCTCTTTTGTTCGGTGTTATGCTACTGTAAAAAAAAAAAAAGAAATTGTCAACATCTTACATTTTTCTTGTAAAAAAAAAAAAAAAACCTTGTACCTCCATTTTAATATAATTTGATTGTTCCTGTTTTCTTGCTTGTGTGAAAGTTTTAAGATAAACGGATCAAAAATTCTTTAAATTGTTCTGTGTCTAGACTGAAGTTCTATATGGCAAGAATGAATGCGCTTTTCAGAGACTAATTCTTATCACATTCTGTGGAAAATAAATATGTTCAGAACCATGTACGTTTTATTCTTTGTGCATTTTGCTCCTGAATATCACCGGATCCACTTATTATATATATATATATATATATATATATATATATATATATATATATATATATATATATATATATATAAAATCTGTGTATTTATGTATATATATAAACAATATAATAACAATATAATAATAATTATTTCAAAAATATGTATATATAAATATAACAATTATTTTATACACTTTTTAACATGCCATACCGTATGTCTGTCTTTGTTAAAGAGCATAATACAAAGTATTTTCGCGTCAATTTATTATTTTTTTATTAATTTATTTTTTATAATTTCAGTCAATGCGGCGTCTATGTATTACTAACATGTCTATGGTCTGGTCAGTAGGGGGAGATAGGGAGCCCACAGCTGTTCACGCTGTAAACACCACAGAAACAGGAGCGGAGAGGCGGCATGGCGGCGCCCGCGGCTGCTGGTGTGCCGGTGGCTGAACTGAGCAGGACCGAGTCCGTTAACGGAGCGAACCGGAGACCTGAGGACGGGCAGGACCAGACCCCGGCGGACGGACAGAAGCGACCGCAGTTCGGGACCCGGTTTCTCACAGACCCGCGGCAGGTCTTCCAGCACAACGCGTGGTAGGAGAGCGGCGGCTCACTGACTCTCAGCTCTACAGTCACTACAGTCCACACTAATACACCCCTATCTTTAGATACATGTTTTTAGTTGGACAGCGACAGTATTCTGTCAGTTTTTCTTAACAGTTAAACTCCTGACTGATACAGTTTTGACTGTTCGGATTTAACTTAAAGCATGCTCCTTAATAGGGGATAAATTATACTAATTAATGGCCTTAGTGTGCTTCTATGACCCTCCCTACAAATCCAAATATATTCATTCTAAAAGCAGGATGTTCAGTAGGTCTTCTTGGAGGTTTTCTAGCCATGACTGCTTTTGCCGATTATCTGAGCAACTGTGGCAACATAGAGATATCAGAACAGCAAACTCTGTCTACACCAAAGAAACTGAAGAACTGAAGAGAGTTGAGCCCTTAATAAAATCACCAAATGTATACACTCTCAATAATGCCTTTTAATCATTCTGGGATTTTCTGTGAGACTGATCATTGAATTCAGCCCTACTAATTTTCGTAATTGTGTAGAATGTCTATGATAATATCTTGAAAGAATACATGGAAAAAAAAAAAAACAATGAACATGGAGCTGGATTATATGGCAAATTCACAACATCACAATATTTTACCTAATATCAGCCCATATGTAATTCCTATACTAATATAAGAAATACAACGCAGTACATTCACAACGGAGGTCTGTAAATACAAACGTCCAAAAATATCAATTAATGTTATCTACCCTGTGAAGAACTTCAGTCAGTCAAAAATATCAAACACCATCTTGATTGATATAAATGTTAAAACATTGTTTATTAATTTTAAACAAAAATCATTTTAAATAAAAAAAACAGTTCCATACAGTACGTGATTTATTTATTATTTTATCAGCAAAATAAGTACAGAAAAATGCAGTTTAAAATAAAATACAATACACTTTTTTTGCTCCCTGCTTACCTTAATGTTTGTTGCATGAAAATTAACAGTATTTTTAATTTTATGATAACAGACCATTAAAAAATGGAAATGAGTCAAATCATCCATAGTTATTTGTAGTTTGTGATAACTAACAATTCTGTGTAATGCAACCATATAAATATAAATGGAACGTCCTTAATTATTTTTTTGTTGGCGGTGTTGTTGGTGGTAGTACTAGTTGTAGAATTATCTAATAAGTTAAAGTAGACATCACATTGTGTGAGATGTTTTCAGGTTTCTGTATATATATATATTCCCTTCTGATCTGGTAGGGATAATGTGGAATGGTCAAAGGAGCAGGAGGAAGCCGCACAGAAGAAAGTGCAGGAGAACAGCCAGCCTCTCCCAGCAGAGAAACAAGGTATGTGTTCTGTCCATTATGAGCTAAATAAAATTAAAGTAATTCGTTTAAACTGAGAAAGCTGTTTAGTAGTTGTTCTCTGAAGCTTTAATGGTAGAAGGTTTGATCTCTCATTCATAAGGACCATATGGGGCAGTAAGGCCTGTCACAATAATTATGTTATCGACTTATCGAACAATAAATGGACACTACCTCAATAATATTTGATAATAGTGATATTGTCTATTAGGGGTGTCACGATTCTCTAAATCCTCGATTCGATTTTATTTCCAATTTTAGGGTCACGATTCGATTCTCGATTTTCTTTTTTTCTTTTTCTTTTTTTTTTACAGCAGAGAGGCTTATGCCAGTTTTAGATTAGTCTATGATCAGTCGTTGGTTTGATTCATCAAATTTACAAAATCTTATTTCAAAAGGTGGGCTTGATATAACTGATGCAAAGTGATACAAGTGATCTGTAATACACCACATTAGGCACTAATGGTCAAATTTAAATAATTTAATTAAGAAATATATATGTAATGTCATCTAGTGGCTTTCTTTGGTAGCAGCAGTGTGCGCTATTAAAACAGCAATGTGCAACATAAAATAAATAATACAAAAAATACAGGAACAGTCATGTACAAAATAATAGAACAATTAGAGCCTTAACAAACTGAACTACAAACTGATGTGTTTATCATGATCATAACTCATAATGTGCTGAATACTATTTGCTTCCTTTGAACAGAGGAGTTTGACAGTAATGCCAATGAGTACTGGAATTCCTTCTACACTATCCACGAGAACCGCTTCTTTAAAGACCGCCACTGGCTCTTCACTGAGTTCCCTGAACTCGCCCCACAGCAGAAACATCCCCAGAGCTCCACAGAAGAAGCCCCTTCAACTGAACCCAGTAAAGACACATCAACTGTTTTATTAAATGGTGAAGAAACTCCTGCTCCTTACATAGAAGAAACTGGCTTTCCTGGAGCCTCAGCTTCTTATCGCATTATGGAGGTGAGTCGTTTTATGTGTATCTTGGTGTGTTTGGGCTGTTTGTATCTATATTAACACAGATTTATTTATTGTGAGAGTTTTCTAGGCGTTTACAAAGTAATGTGTGCCTTGTCATAGGTAGGCTGTGGAGTGGGCAATACAGTCTTTCCAATCCTCAAGACTAACAAGTGAGTAAACAGGACTTTATGTATTTTATGTAAATACTGTATAAATGTAGGACAATTTAGATCCAAATATTGTAAATTATTTTCCAAAAAATCTTATTGTATTTCATAAACCGATGTTGAATGTTTTTTCATGTGGAGATATCATTCATAGTAATTTTACTGTACCGTATAGGGTCTGGTTATTATTAGATAAAGAGGTTTTATTGCCATTTCATAATTTCTAAGTACAAGTACACAGTCGAACAAAATTCCATCCCATTATTATGGGCACGTGAAATAGTTTTGTCTAAAATCTAACATGATCACTTGCGCCGAGTGGTTCAGCGGTCTTAAGCGCTGCCTCTGATTGGGAGATCTCTGGTTTGAATCCCGGTCATGTAGCTTGCCATCAGCTGCCGGAGCCCTAAGGAGGGCACAATTGGTCTTGCTCTCTCTGGGTGGGTAGATGGCGCTCTTTCCCCTTATCACTCCTAGGGTGAGCTGATGTATCAGAACCGAGTTGCTGCGCTTTCCTCCGAGCGCACTGTGATGCTATTCGGAAATGCTGCATCAGCAGCAGTTTGAAAAGAGGCAGCGGCTAGTCTTCATCCTCCTTGTGTTGTGGCATCACTTGTGATGGGGGGGATAATTAGTGGGAAAATTGGCCTCGCTAAATTTGCAGAAAAATGGGAGAAAATTAGGAATACATTTAAAAAAAAAATCTAAAAACAAATCTGTACACAACACTCTAATTCTCAAGGATCTGCACGGTCTACTAGTAAGATCTCACACAGGAGCTCTTTAAAGCTCCTAGTTGCTGTGGCTTCTAAATTTGGAATGCTGTTGCCCAGTTTCTCTCTGATTGTACTTCTGTCTCTTTAAATTTTTGTTGTATAATACATACTTGTGTGATGGAATAAATTCAGTGCTTGTTATCCATATGTCTCCCATTTTAATCTAAAGAACCACAATAATATAATAATAAAACATGACGAGTCATGTTAATTGTTTTTTTATATATATATTTATATTTTTAACATTTTCTTTTTTTTTTGGTTTACAGTTCAGACAAGACAGCATTCAATTATATGCATTTATCATATAAAAAACAGTGATTCCACATTGTTAAATGCAAGTGTTAAAAATATATATATTTTTGTCGTTCACTTTGTCTTTCAGTGATCCGGGTCTTTTTGTCTACTGCTGTGATTTTTCTAGTACAGCTGTTGACCTAGTCAAGGTAAGAGAGAGAATGGCATCTAATCCTTGGTTAGCTTTTAGCTTCATATTTACTCAGTTGATTGATGGACTAACTGATTAATTAATTTATTTATTTATTGATTGATTGACTTGCAGTCTAATCAGGAGTATGACCCGTCACGCTGTCATGCTTTTGTCCATGATCTGAGTGATGTCACAGCGGAGTATCCAATGCCAGAGGGGAGCCTTGATGTGATTGTGCTCATATTTGTCCTCTCTGCTCTACATCCTGACAAGTGAGTGGGATATATTTAGGGCTGGACTTTTATCAAGAGCACAGTAATAGATATGCATTAAATTACATTTAAATAATGCTTCACTCAGTGTGAAAAATGCTGGATTAACAAACAACAAGCACTTGTATGGAGTTTGGCAGAAATTTATATATAAACTGCTGAGGCCTGTTACAATAATTACATTATTGACATATATGATAATATATAGACAAATCTCTTTTTTTCTGACTGTAATATCATCCATTGTGTTTACTTGCATGTTTGTTTTCATACGAATGAACTCTCATAAGAACGATTTGGATGTGGATGATTCTGAATTGATTCACAAATGTCAAAAATGTGTAACATACCTGCCAACATGTACGCATTTTGCTTAACAGGCATGCATGTTACCCTCCTAGTGCGCTTGCACGACTCCATGTTCTAATGTACACGCATTATTTGAGCTTGCATTTCGTTAAGTTGTCCCACATTTGTGTGTTTTTTCGTAACTACCTATAGAGCCATCCATTAATTTCACATGCTTAATTTTCCTCCAAACTGTCAAAACTTTCTGAATGGAGAGATTTTGTGGGAAAAGGTTTTTTCCTTGAATGAAAATAAGCTAAAGTGAATTTTTTAAAATGTAAAAAGAAAATGTGTAAATGTAAGGCGTAGAAGTGAATAGACTTCTGAAAAATAATTACTCCAGTAAAGTATAGATAGACAAAATTTCAAATGAAGTATTTGTACTTTCTTACCCGACACCTCAGCTGATAAATAATGTAAATTAACTAAATATTTGTATTTGTAAGTGTAACACTTACACACTTGCTGTTACATGCTGTATTTTTGTCCTACAGGATGCAGAACTCCATCAATAAACTGGCCCGACTGCTGAAACCAGGAGGGGTTCTCTTACTGCGGGACTACGGACGCTACGACATGGCCCAGCTTCGATTTAAAAAAGGTTGCAGTCCTATCACTGCAGTCTGTACATGAATGAGTCTAGCATCTAAATCACTTCTTCTTTTTTTTTTTTTTTTTTTAGTATTACACAGCTAATAATAAAACAACTATTTTAGCCAACAACCTTGTCTAGAGCAACTAGGCTGGGTTCATACTACACAATTTTAGGAAATATTTCCACCAGCTAAAATACTTAATTTTCTGAAAGTCCTTCATATGAGGAAACTAATTTGTGTGCTAATGTGATGCTCAAGTCACAAACATTGTTGATACCGTAAATTGCCAATATGTTGCTGTTATGGCACAAAGCACAAACAAACCATTTTTAGGGCTGTTTCTCAGAGCAGAGGCGAATCTCAGCGTTTGCTCAGCACTGCCTTAGTGGCTCTGTGGTTTGATATCTGGACTGCTACAACCAATGAGAGAACAGAACAAAGGGTAAGGAGACAGCTGAGAGGGGAGTTACATATAGTCGCAAGAAAAAGTATGTGAACCCCTTTGTATTTCATGGTTTTCTGCATATATTTTTAGTAAATTTTGAGGATACTGACAAATATACTGTGCCTAAAATAAATACACAAAACAGCCATAAAAACAAGTATGTGAGTCAAGAGTTAGCATACCTGGAATCTTGCTAGTTTGCAGGTGTGCACTTGAGCTTATTTGCCTGAAAAATAAAATTTTTTTTTTTAGTTTAGTGTGCACAAAAATGATCTATGTATGTAAACCAGGCCGCACCTAAAATAGCTTTTAGGAGGATTTACAATAAAAAAAAATTAAAAAGCTGAAAAGGGTTAAAAAGTGATTTCATACACTGGAGAAATTCACCAGGCCTCATCCCAGTAAGTCAAATGGAGACGAGTTGGGAATGTGGCTAATCTGCCTAGAAATGGGCACCTAATCAAAATGACCCCAAGAGCACAACAGAAACTCATCAATGAGGTCCATTGGTATCTGAAAAATACCAAAAAAGACACTGTACATCACCATGAAAATGTCATCCTAACTGTAAAGTATATTGGCGGGAGCATAACGAACTTCATTTGATCCTGCTTTGCTGCATTAGGGCCTAGCTATCTTAAAATTATTAAAAGCTTAGTGGCCGTAAGTTGCTGATCATCTAGTTTGAGTGTTAAGCTGATGATGTGTATTGGGCTTGGCCCAGACGTAAATGGGAACCCCCTAGTCCACCACGGGAAGGGTGGTGTTCTTACCTACTGTGCTACACGAGCTGCAGCTGCATGCTATTATCACCACTAACACTGAACATAATAGAGGTTTCTGACACTGTATGACATGCTTATATATTAATATATAATAATACCAAATTGACTGAAGGACGCTGCAGGACTACAGAAGCATTTTATTTATTTTTTGGTTGGTTAATTTTTAACGGATGAAAGTTATCAGAATCTGATTAAAGGGTCCATTTAATCTCCAAACAGTTAATTTTCCTACTTTTTAAAATTAATATACTTGTACTTGCACAAGTATCATTAATGTTATTTTTATGTTTTGTCATTTTAGGAAGGTGCTTATCTGAAAATTTCTATGTCAGAGGAGATGGGACACGAGTGTATTTTTTCACTCAAGGTAAAAACACTTCACAAGCAGCAAATGCACACAACTGAATATATATTTTTTTTTTTAAACATCATTTTACAATTGTTCGGGGTACTTTTGCGATAATGATATTCTTGGCAATATGACAATACACGTATTATTATGTTTAATATTTTGATCATTTTAAAAATGCACTACTGCAGCAAATTAAATAGTATTCTTTAGTGTAGATATAAGTTTCATACAAATACTGTAATGTAATAAAGCAATGTACCACAATATAATTAAGGTTATTTGTATTATTAATCCTTTATTTGTATTTATTTATTCTTTAGTATAGATACAATTGCTGTAGTCATTAGATCATAAAATACTATTATTTTTTCATACAATCTATATAACCTATAGCTTGTGTTATTAATCCTATTGCATTTGTATTTAAGAAATATATTCACAAATATGCACCTCTGGACAAAAATAAGAGACCACCCAAAAAGTATGAGTTTCTTTGATTTTAACAAATTGAAAACATCTGGAATATAATCAAGAGGAAGCTGGATGATCACAAACCATCAAACCAAACTGAACTGCTTGAATTTTTGCACCAGGAGTAAAGGCATAAAGTTATCCAAAAGCAGTGTGTAAGACTGGTGGAGGAGAACATACCAAGATACATGAAAACTGTGATTAAAAAAAACAGGGTTGTTCCACCAAATATTGATTTCTGAACTCTTTATGAACTTTATGAATATAAACTTGTTTTCTTTTTTTTTGAGGTCTGAAAGCTCTGCATTTTTTCTGTTGTTATTTCAGCCATTTCTCATTTTCTGCAAATAAATGCTCTAAATGACAATATTTTTATTTAGAATTTCGGAGAAATGTTGTCTGTAGTTTATAGAATAAAACAACTTTCATTTTACTCAAATATAAACCTATAAATATCAAAATCAGATATATATCAAATATCAAATTCCAGGGCTGTGTATATATACAATATATAAAATACAGATTTTTGCACACATTGCACATTGAATTGTGATTGAAACATGGGTTTCTAGTCCAGCTTAAACTAAAAACAGGAACCGGGTTCACTGGTCCTTGACTGAAGCTCAACTGTATATTTCTTCTTTTAATACACTCTTCATACATTTTCCCCATTCCCTTTTCCTCTCTTGTTCTCTCAGAGGAGCTGCATGATCTGTTTATTGGAGCAGGCTTGGAAAAGGTGCAGAATATGGTGGACCGGCGGCTTCAGGTGAACAGAGGGAAGCAGTTGACCATGTACAGAGTATGGGTGCAGTGCAAATACCGCAAGAACCAAACGCCTTCACAAGAACCAGCAGCTCAGGACTGAGGAACCAAGAAAAGAACTGAGAAACCAGCAGAACACTGGACAGTGGAAACTCAAAGCATGAGGCGTGAACCGCATCTCTGGGTACTGTAAAAAACAGAACCCTGAAAAATTACAGAATGGTGCTTTGTTCCACACCCTGAATGTTTTCAGTAAGGAAAAGAAGAAAGGTGGAGGACTTCTTCATCCTTCTTTACTGCCCACATTGGAAAAGTTGTGAGGATTCTTGCTTTTGAATCATCTTAATTAAATGTTTTTACCTGAATTTGTATCTTAAATAAAAAAATGGCATGCTTTTAACAAACCTGCTTTTTATCTGTATATTTTATTGTAAGAGACATGCTAAACTCTAAGGAGAGGTTTAATATATCAGGGAGCACCTGTAATATAATGTTTCCTATAAAATGGCGTTTCAGTGATTTGAAACTGTCACACCTAGACGGAAATAACATTTCTACAGGGCATGCAAGCATCTAGTTTTGAGCGTTTAACATTCCTTAATCTAGAGTTTTGCATGCATCACTGAAGGCATTACCAACCACAGTGGACAGTGCAGTGGATGGTATTTATTGGTGGCATCTGGATAAAGATGTCCATGGGAACTGACAATGACTACGTGTCCCATGACTTTTGGCATGTCTGTATAGTGGCTTTCAAAAGTACTTGAACTTTTTCTTATTTTATAACCTTACAACCAACTTAAATGTATTTTATTGATATTTTAAGTGATAGACCAACACAAAGTTGCACAAAATTGTAAAGTGAAAAGTGTAATTGAAAAGTATTCAGCCCCCCCCCCCCCTTTTATCAATCCTTATTAGAGCCACCTTTCACTGCAATTACAGCTGCAAGTCTTTTGGGGTTTGTCTCTAACAGCTTTTCACATCTAGAGACTGAGATTTTTGCCCATTCTTCTTTGCAAAACAACTTAAGCTCTTACAGGTTGAATGTAGAGAGTCTGTGAACAGCACTTTTTATGTCGTGCCACAGATGCTTAATGGGATTTAGGGCAGGACTTTGAATATTCTTTGATCTAACCATTCCACTCTAGCACTGGCTGTATTTTTAGGCTCATTGTCTTCCAGTGTTGATTCACTGGAAGGTGAATCTCTTTCCTAGTCTCCAAGTCTTTTGTAGATTCCAACAGGTTTTCTTACAGGATTGTCCTGTATTTAGCTCCATCCATCTTCCATTCAACTCTGACCAACTTCCCTGTCCCTGCTGAAGAAAAGCCCCCCCACAGCATAATACTGCCACCACCATGTTTCACAGTGGAGATGGTGTGTTCAGTGTGAAAAGCAGTGGTAGTTCCACTTCTCAATTATGTGCTAATTCATGTTGGTCTATCATTTAAAATCTCAATAAAATACATTTAAGTTTCTGGTTTAAGGTGGCAAAATCTAGAGTATTACACGTTTATGATATTGTGCAAAATTATAAACGTCTAGATATGCTATATGTTCAGATGTGTCTAGACACAGTTTCTAATGATTGCATTAAGTTGCACCTATTACTCACACGTGAAAAAGCACACACCCAGACACACAGATTGTCTCTAGTCCCTGTAAAGAAGTACAGCCAATAGAATAGGACTCTTAAGAGCAGATAGAGATTATTAGTAATATTGCTACCCTATTTAATATCAGGTGTGAATTAGAAGGGTATAAACGCCTGGATGAATGAGTTGGGGAGTTGGTGAAGAGGTGGTTGGGTTAAGGAAGTATTCCAACATCCTCAAAGATAATCTCTTTTTAATACTCTTAATTTTAAAAGAAACAAAAATGAGGCGTCCCAATGCATGGCTTTTGAATTACTATCTTGGTACATATATAAATAAAAAACATAATAAAAATGCCTTTTCAGGTATGTAACTTAAACTTAAACATTACATTCTAATATGTATAAATGTAAAGAATAAAGATACTTTCTCTTCACAGTATTATGCAGCTTCACTTTCAGAGGTGAGTATGATTAGGAATATTAGCTACAAATCGTCAACCATCTGTGAACAAGGACTATTACTAACACCCATTAATCAAAAGTGTCTCTCTCCATTACATACCCTTGATCATATCAAATTTCTAATATATACAATTGTGATCTAATCAGCTAATCATGTGGCAGCAGTGCAAGACCAGTTAGAGAAAATACAGTTATGTGATCTCAGGGGTTTTAGGCATGGTATGACTGCTGGTACCAAATGAGATGGTTTAGTGTTTGATATTTCTGGAACTGCTGATTTGATGGAATACCAACACAATCTCTACTGTCAGAATGGTAAAATAAAATATTAATATAGCTAACAGAAAAGTTACTGTGACTCAAATAATCACTCTACAATTGTTGCAAGAAGAAAAGCAAAATCTTTTTTAAGTGAAATAATTTCATTCCAAATATTTTGGATGATTTTTATTAGTCTATTTATCATGAAATGTTCACAAATCAGCATCAATAAAAAAAATCAATAAAAGGGTGGGGGTTTCTGACAGTAGAGGTTGTGTTGGTATTTCATTGAATCAGCAGTTCCAGAAATATCAAACACTAAACCATCTCATTTGGTACCAGCAGTCATACCATGCCTAAAACCCCTGAGATCACATAACTGTATTTTCTCTAACTGGTCTTGCACCAAGGGGGGTGATAGGCCCAGCTGTCAGACACTGAAACTCCTTAATGGCTGCCCTGATACTGGCAAAGATGAAACCAAAACTTCAAACGAAACTCCACACTGTTTTTTGCTACATTTGTGTCAGTTTAGAAGCCATAACTGATCACAGTTCTATATATATAGGTCACATTAAAAAAACAGATGCAGTGTAAACAGCCTAAAACCTTTTTGGATTTTTTTTTTTTTTGGATTTTTTTTCACTTTAACACTTTTGGCAGAGGCTCAAGAGAACTCGACTGAAACTAAGCTCCTTTAATATATTTGCATTATATATTTTTAATGAGGCTATACTTTTATACTTTAAGTAGTTTTGAAGCATAACATTTTTGGGCAATTGTACTGTATTGTCTGGATATTGGAGGGCTATTTATCAAGCTGTTTGTACTATATTTTAGCTAAATATAGCCTTTGATTTTGCTTTGCTAAGTGATAAAAGTATCCTGCTTGCTGCAAGTAAAAAAGGTAATCACTTGGATCTACTAAGCCTGATTTGGTTTATGCAGTTTTTATAATGGAAAAACTTACTTATTCATTAAGAATTCAAATTGATAAAATTTAATCAGATCTGGTCTAAATGGCTACCTTAGAAAGGACCAAACGTCCACATGTTTTGTAGACCCTATGACCTCTGAATTGGATTTTTCCTTTTCTCCTCTTTGTATTAAAGAATTTTTCACTTTTAATGTAAATAGTTATTTGCCTTAATGTAAATAAGTAAATAAATAACAATGAAAAATGGTGCTGTACATCCTGGGGAAGTCAGGAATTAAACTGTATCACAAGCCATCAAACCAAGCTGAACTGCTTGAATTTTTGCACCAGGTGTGGCATAAAGTTATCCAAAAGCAGTGTCTAAGACTGGTGGAGGAGGACATGCCAAGATGCATGAAAACTTTAATTAAAATCAGGGTTATTCCACCAAATATTGATCTATGAACTCTAAAAGCTTTATGACTATAATCTTGTTTTCTTTGCATTATCTGAGGTCTGAAAGCTCTGCATTTTTTTATTTTAGCCATTTCTCATTTTCTGTAAATAAATGCTCTAAATGACAATGTTTTTATTTGGAATTTGAGAGAAATGTCGTCCGTAGTTTATAGAATGAAACAATGTTTATTTTACTCAATTATATACCTATAAATAAATACCTATATATATCACAAAATCAGAGAAACTGATTCAGAAACTGAAGTGGTCTCTTATTTTTTTTCTTTAAACTAAAATTGTATTACCATTGTTGTTTTATTTTATATAACATTTAATAGAGACAGTTGTCTGAGATGTATGGAAATTTTGAGCATAATGAACGTTTTTTGTAGTTTCTGTTTTTATTCTTGGATAGACTTCTCCAATAAAAAAATAGAGTTGATACTTCAACTTCTACAGGAGTATTTAAACTCTAGTATCTGTACCTCTACCTGAGAAATGAATGTGAATACCTTTCCACACCTTTTTTTGAATAATTTAAATCTAGTTTAATTTGCTGCTGCCAGATTAAATCTGAATGGACGTGAGCGCTGAGGAATGTGGAAATGGGCGTGGCCGAGCGTTCACGGAATCCGACGCGATCTCACGAGAACATATGAGATTGAGCGATTATTGTTTACATTGCAAAAGATGAGAACCGAACCGAATCGATCCGGATTGGACTGAACGGACGGCTAGTGGAACAGGAGCAGTTTTTTTTCTTCCAGCAGCGGGATTGTTCTCGGGAGATGCGCGCAGGGAACCTGTTTTTGGGGGCATCTTCATCAGTAGAGGCGGTGAGCCCGGTTCGGTGCTGCTGACCCGGAGGAGACGGACGGGATCAGGGAGCGAGGTCGAGATTTCGCGAACTAACAAGTTACTCCGCTTGGGGAGAAGAAACGGAACGATGGCGGATGAATGTGCTGTGAACGGGGTGCCTGGGCAGCATGCCATTGCTTTGTAGCTCTAGGTGAGGAAGAAAGGAGCGCTGGGTAGCCGGATCGGGTGATAGCTGGCTGGATATAGCTCGCTAGATTGGGATTTTTTTACTGGGTTTTCAGGGGAAACTATCAGGACAGAGGTTGGCCATATTGAGGCCTCGAGGTGGAGGTGCCCCGGCCCTCCGCTGCTCGCCGCTGGAAGTCGGCACTAGCTAGTGGGGCTGCCGGCCTCTCCGCACCGTCTGCCGGCTACTGAGCGCTGGAGAGAGGCGGGGATTCGGTCGAGGCCTTGTTCGGGAATGTCGGGCTAGTCGAAAAAGAAGAGACTGGAGACTGGAAGAAGAAGAAGAGGAGGAGGAGAAGGAGGGCAGTCGAACATCAAACCACAAACCAAAAATATCTAAACATCTGTATTAGATAGTTTAAACGCCATCCACAACACTTCAGGTAAGTTAGTTAGTTAGCTAACTAGGTTAGATAAACTTGGTTAGCTTTAAAATGCAGCTTGTTGATTAGCTAAGCTACATTGACTGGCTTTTTATTAACCTAACTATGGCTAACTAGCTACGCTAGGCTAGCTAAAAACTTGCTAGCGTTAACTAACTAGTAACTGAATACATATGTGGGTAAGTTAGCTAAAAGGCTAGTTAAAAAAAAACTTAACACAAGGAACCCAAGTAAGTTACCTAGCGCTAACATAACTAACTTTGCTAACTACTAAGTTAGAGGGTAACCACATATGCTAGGTTAAAGCTTAATAAACCTAGCTAGTTAGCCATTTAGCTTAGTTAACTTAACTAAGTAGTAATACATACGTGGGTAGCTAAAAGGCTCGCTAAAAACTTAACCTTAGCGTTAGGTAACGTTAACCTAACTAACTAGTGTTAATACATTAGTTAACCTAGCCTAGCTATACGCTATTTAGTGGGTAGCTAACTAGCTAAGTTAGCTAGGCTAGCTAAGAACTTAATTTTAACTAACCCAGCTAGCTAAACCTAGTAATACATTAGTTAGTGGGTAAATTAGCTAAGCTAGCTATTTCGCTAACAACAGTGCAAACAATGTTTGGTAGCTAACGCTAGCTACCTAGCTTGAGCTAGCTATAGCTAAGGATGCTTTCAACTCCCAGGAGCCCGGAGAAAACCGTCGTTTTTGCACATTTTAGCTTAATAACCTAAATAACTGGAAATCTAACATGGGTCAGTTGGGTTAGAGACTCGACCTAAATGGTTTTAAGACTTGTTTTTAGTGTGTTTTGGGGGCATTTTAGTTCGTATTTGCTTGAGAAATGAGCATGGAGATGATTAATGCAGTCTGTTAGCTGGTTAGCAAGCAAGCTAGCGTGGTGGTGAGCTAATAGCTAGCAAACCTAGCTAACGCTAGCTAGCATACCTTTTTAGCCTTTTAAATAATCAACCTGTGGTTTGTTTTATCGGTTTGTGCAGGGAGGTGATGGATGTTTTGCGCTGTTTGGGTTTTAGTATAGCTGAACTGAGCTGGAGGTATCTTTATTGCAGAGATGGTGATTTAATACTTCGGTTGCCAACTAGCTTTATAGCTTTTATCTGGTTAGCTGGCTAGGTCAGAAAGCTAGCTCTTAGGCATCGTCTGTTTTTCATTTCTAGCCACCTCCCTGAACCTGCTGCTGACCTAATGAAGTTGTGAAGTCGAGAATCTTCCTAAATGACCTCGGGTTTGTGCTTGAATAGTTGTGTTGGCTAACTAAGTAACTAATTAGGCAAGGTTGGAGCCTATGATATGGTATCATAAGGGAAGAAGAGCTCAGTGCTGTGGTTCAGTTAGCTAAAACAGTTTAAACTGGTTTATAACCTATGTATTTTATTTGAGGTCTGGATACGTGTCATAGCTAGCTATGCAGTCGTGTGACTTGATTTATGATGCTGCAAGTCTCAGGAGGGGCTTTGGTTGCTTTGTTTATATGCATGCATGTACTGTGTGAGAGTGTGAGGGAGAGACTGATTAAGATTTAGAAAGGTCTCGAAAAACGGTGTAAAAAAAAAACATGCAGTGACACATGACTCAACATGTCACACACATTAATGTGGTATCAATCCGTCAGCATCACTATGGCTACATAATCAGATGCAAACCATTCTCTCTCTCTCTCTCTCTCTCTCTCTCTCTCTCTCTCTCTCTCTTTTTTTCTCTGGTTATCTTTCTCCCACAGTCATGATGGAGGAACTGCACAGTTTGGACCCTCGGAGGCAGGAGCTGTTGGAAGCACGCTTCACTGGGGTCGGAGTCGCAAAGGTCTGCCAGCACACCCTAAACATCTCCTCTACTCGTTTTTTCAGCCCATCATCTCTTTCCTTTGGTTTTCTGTCCCTCTCTGTTTGTGTCTTCTAAACACACATACAGCCAGCTTAGTAATCACCTTGCAACCACTTTATATTCAGCTTCTTATCTGTCTGTGGCCACTGATTTGTTATCCCTCTCCCCTGTGTCCTTTGATCTACCTTGCTTTGGTTCGCACAAAGTGAGGCAATACAATTAATCACACTGCCTGTTTACTGGACATCGATATTTGGGCCTCTGTGGTTAATTGGAAAGGTCTGTGGACTAGTGATGTGTTGTGTTTGTGATTGAGTCAGGTTTTTGAGTTGACTCACGTGACTCACGATTCACGGTAAAGGATAAGTCCAGTGATGAGTACAAACCTTTTTTTTTTTATCATCATATAGCCCACCTTAGTTAACTTCCAGCATTCTGAAGTTCACCGCTTTTAGCAAATGCTCCCAACAAGCTTACAATGCTAGCAATAAAGGCGTAGCATTGAGCATGCAAAGAATGCATGCATAGAATCCAGAGGGCCCTGATGTTCAAAGCGAGGCCAATTGCAATGCCTTCACTTATAATTTTGTCTTTGAACTAGACTACACACTGTAAACGGTCAAAGACTATTTAACAAACTATAACCAACCATTTAGGGGATGTCTTCTGATTAGTTGTAAATGGCTCAAAGTTAAACAGAGAGGGAGTGCATACTCAAGGAGATCAGATATTTCTAACTTAGAGATTTTACCCTAGCAGTGCCCACCTTCAAACAGCACCCACTAACTAAACA
Source organism: Astyanax mexicanus (assembly GCF_023375975.1). Taxonomy (NCBI): domain Eukaryota; kingdom Metazoa; phylum Chordata; class Actinopteri; order Characiformes; family Acestrorhamphidae; genus Astyanax; species Astyanax mexicanus. The sequence goes on along the minus strand of NC_064426.1, from coordinate 36,036,600 downwards.
CTGCAGTGAATTCCAGCTGTTTATTTTGTGCCTCAGGGGACAGAAGGTCACCATGCACATCCCTAATCTGCAGGACATTTATCAGTGAATAGCTGTGAAACTTTGGGAAGCTATGGGTGACCTTGTTTTTCACCAGTGGATATGTAGGAAAAGACTCAAAACAGCCAGTGAATCTAGTGATTTTAGTTTTAGTGTTGAGTAACTTAAAGGTGAGGTTATGTAATTAATAGTGTTGTAGGTTTTTCTGAGGTTGACAGAGGAAAATATCAGATCTGGTTTGAAATAAAATCACAGAAAAAAACCCTGTGAAGGAGTAGCCCCGTCCGAATAGGGCTTAAGTGATTTTAGTCAGAAAGATTTACATATGAGGGGCGGTCGCTAAATAAAATATGAATGGAAGTTTTGGTAATAACACCTCACCTGTATATGAATAAAATAACTGAACAGCCTGTGCTGACCTTACAAGATGGCAGAGACTAATCCACTAGCACAGTGCAAGTTGCGTCTACCAATTTTTACGTTGCTCTGAAAGTGACGTGCTTGTAATTTCAAGGCTACATGTAGGAAGTTGGAACCTCTGACAGGTAAATGAATACATCATTTTTTTTCACAACAAAAAGCTATCACACATCCACACTTACTTTCTCTGCTCATTGTCCTTTCTGCTTCTTTTTGTTTTTTTAAGTTCGTCCTCTATTTGAGTGCTAATTATGAAGTTCATATGAGCTTTTCTCTTCTGAGGCTGCTGCTACTCTTCAGTTTCACTTGATCAGTCTGCAGCTTTGAAGCTCAGCACTGACTGGTCAGGCATATTTTTAACATATGTGCCACCACAGAAAAGCATTTTTGTTGTGAACAACATCCTGTGCTATAGGTGTGTACCATATCATATTGTACGTGATAATATCGCCAAAAAATTGGAATACCGTGAACGATATTACACTCTGAAATATCGTGAGATATCACCCACCCCTAATTATCCCATCAGGGTTCTATTCTTTTCCGTTTTTAGCAAAAGAAAAATTCACACTGTTCTCATTTCCCATTATATATCTACTAGAGAGACAGATTATATCTGTCCAGTATCAATTATTTACTTTAATCCTGGATATATGGATATATTTGGAGTGCATTATTATTAGTATCATGGCATTCTGGATCATTGACTTCTGTTACAAATCTGATAAAAGTATTGTTTTTTAATATCTCAGTTAGCCATATCATATCGCATGCAATAATAAAATTCTAAATAATTTTTCTAATTCAGTGTTTTGTCATGTCGCCAAAAGTATCGTTATCATAAAAAAAAACATGAAATATCGTGAAATTATTTTAGAGCCATATTGCCCACCCCTGCTGTGGTATAATTACATTACCCCGTCTCAGTATATAAAACTATTCATGTCCAAAAATGGCTTCAGTGATTGAAAGGTGTAAAATAACATTAAAATTTCTGCAAATTGAATCTTTTTAACAAAATAAATAAATAAAATGTGATTTTGGCCCAGAGCTGAAATGCCAATGGTTCATCAAACCCCAGTGTGCTCAAGATTGCTTCAGTTTGATTCCCTAGATGCTGAGTACTGATGTGAATTCATAAACGTGATTTTTCCTGTTTGTCGTGTTGCAGACACTGTTAAACTGTAACACACTGTGCAGTCCCAGTGGGAGCATCTGACTGCATCAACCTCATGCGAGGCACGTCAGGTGCTTCAGGACTGGGCCCTCAGTGCTCCTGCGTTGGTGAATTATAGATGCTTTTCTTAACACCGAGCCCAAAGTGACCTAAAGGAGAAATAGGATTTGTTACAAAATGAGCGTCCTTCATGCTCCACCCCCCTGCTGTCTCTTTCCTTCACCCTATCTCTGTGCAAGCTTGAAACTCTGTGGCTTTGTGCATTTTTGGAGCATGATGGGGTGGGAAAGAAGTAGCAAGGGATAATGAAGCAGCATTTAGCAGAAATGGAGAAATGCACTTATAAACAGGATGTTCTCAGCAGCTTAAATGTCTCTGTGTTTGAAGTTGGTTCTGTTTTTATTTATTTGTTTTGTGTTTTTCCCTCTTCCTCCTCTCCATAGGGTTCCGGGCACAATGAATCGTCCAATCAGAGTCTGTGTAGTGTTGGTTCCCTGAGTGACAAAGAGCTTGAGGTTAGTTTGCTACATACATACACAAATAAAGCATTGTTGTTGTTTTTTTCTGGATGAATGACATCAGACCCTGTAAACATCTATACCAGCTACATTTGCACTTTTTAATCCAGTCAAATCAAAACATGGTTTTGTGGTGATGTGATTAATTTAAGCATTAGGCATGGTCACCCCAAACAACTCTGACTATACCAAGACTTTTGAAAGATAGTTGTCTCGATTTGGTCTCAAACAAACTCTAAAATGATGGAAATGTGATTGACTTTAATCTAACTGGGTCTGAACTTTTTTTCCTGTTTTATTAACCAGATTATTATAGCAGCTATAAAAAGTGCACTTTCTGCCGTTTCCTTTATCTTAAACCTCACAAAAATCTGAACTAGTCTAAAACTCAGGACCGTCTTCTTGTATGTACTTACTTACTCCTGCCCTAGACAGACCTGACCAATCAGCATAGAGAATGTGGTTTGTTGTGACCCATTTTGTTAAGCTTGGATTTTATTTCCTGGGTGAAAACAAGGGGAAATCGCTTCACTTTTACAGATTTTTTAAATGGGTTCAGAACAGAGAAAAGTTTCATATACGTATGATAATGCACTAATGCACAAATCTGATGCTATAATAATAAAAAAAAAAACAGTAAATTTGCAACTATTTTGATAATTGTGTCATATCACTAGTGAGATGGAGAACCAGAAAACCTTTGTTTTTATTGCATTAAGGGAAAATGTACACTAGCATACCAGAAGTCTTAAGACGAGAACTAGTATTGTGCCCCATGGCTTTTGCCATCTCCCATGGAGAATGTTAAATGACTGCAGAACTTTGGAAATTGAGTATATGCTGTCTGTCTGACTCTCAAATTGCTGTAAACACTTACAAAATAGCACCTCACAATTTGCACAGGTGTCGCCATTCCTAAGTCAACTTAGTCTTAGTTCCTTAGTCTGTGTTTTTCAGTTGCCATAGGACTCTTATATGACTTGGCTTTTTAAAATGGCTTCTGCTCACGTGTCTGTCTGGACCCTTTTTCTGATTTTGAGAAAGGTGTAGTAATGAGTCTGTTAGCAAAGTCATAGGACAATCTAACCAATCAGATTCATGGTTTTCACTACTGGGGCGGGACCATGGCTGTCTAACCCCTTCTCAGCGCTCTGCTGAAGGGGTACGCGTTGTAAAACAGCGCACATGCTGGCTTAGTTTAGTAGTTAGCTAAGTGTCATGGAATTGCGACTGCAAATTAGACAGATATTGTGTCACATTACATTAAGGGGGGGGGGGGGGGGTGTTTGCAGAAGGGGTACCCATTATATTCACTGCACGCCACTGCGTCAAACCTACAGCGTAGCCTACACGTATCCATTGAGAGCGTTTATATTTCTGCGTCGCTCTGCAGTTTAAACCGCAAAGACGGGCCCGGCGGACCAATCACAGTTGCGACTGTCTGTGTAGTGCAACGCGTAGTTACATTTCCAGGGAGGTGCACCTCGAGCTACTGCTTAGGGTACGCGGCGACATGTAGGCTACGGTGTAGGTTCGATGCAGAAGAATAAATTGGCCTTCACATGTTCCTTGTACGATCACATGTACTATCAAGGCTAATATATAAGGGCAGGACCCATCCTTCTCTGGTCAGACAACTTATAAATGAATGTTAAAATGTTAGAAAGTTTTGGTATGTCAGTTTAACTTCATGATTTTTTTTCGTGGCACGTTTTAATATAGGGCTTGAATCTATAGGTTTAGTTTAGCACAGTTTATCAATCACTGATTTAGTTAAAAAAATGTATTTTTATGTAGCTGTAGGCCTGTAGTCTTCTTATTTATTTAACTTTGAGTTTAGGGCAAATCCTTGCTTACAGTAGCACAAGTGAATTTATATACATGAATAAATATTATTAATGCTTCCCTGATGTATCACAGCATGTACATTTTATCCTTGATACAATTCTGAACTGCATGGTAGAATGTTTTCTTAAAGCTTCAGCTGATCACAATGTTTAATATGGCTAAGGGCTTTTTTTGGGTGCGGCGTTTGAAGTGTTGGTGGTAGATCTGATGGAGTGTGTGCAGTGATGAGATTGTGTAATGGGGTTACGTTAGTACTGTACTGTTTAGTTTAGTCTGGGGAGGCTGGTGTTTGTCTGGTCTGCAGGTTGTATGAGCTCACACTTGTGATCAATTCATGGAAATGTCTGGAATGATGAGTAGGATTATGGAATGAAGTGATGTAATGGATTCCTGTTCGTTCTCTCTTGCTTTTTTTGCTTCCTGTCTCTTATTCTGTCTCTCCTTTTTTCTGTTTTCTCTGCTGTCCTCTTTCACATTCTCTTGTGTTCATGCTCCACCTCTTTCTCTTGCTGCCATTCTTCTTTTTCCTCTCACTCATTCTTCTCAGACACCTGAGAAGAAGTCTAATGACCAGAGGACACGTAAGAGGAAAGGAGACCCCTTTGACAGCCAAGGTAAGCCTCCCTTTTTGGAACCTTTCTTTAGCAATTGGCATTGACTAGTGTGCATTTTCTTCCTTGAACACATACCTCATCTGTCAAGGGCCTTTACTCTTCTTCTGCAAGTTCTTGGAGTGTGTGAAAGCTGGCAGGTTATGTAACGATTAAGAATAAGTGTGACTGTTCGTCCTCCAGGATTTAACAACTGGTGGATTCAGTGTGGCTGAGAGATTTCAAATCTCCACATCCAGCCTTTTGACTCACTCTGCATGTTATGATCTTGTATCTCTTTCTTTTTTTTCATCAGCAAAAGCTGGAGGCCGAGGACACAAGATCAGCGATTATTTTGAGGTTGGTTATATCTATATGCAATACATATATTTATGCAGTTTAAATATGTTGTGACTCATTTCTTTACATAAAGAACTTAGTTTGAGACAGGAATGGCTATTCCAACATTAATCAGCACAAGAGCATGAAGATGAAATGCAATGACAGATTATACAGTGTTTTTGATAAGTCAAATTGCCTAAATGTTATAGTTTGTGTTTTAGCAAAAAAGTTATTACAAAACCATTTAAAAATGTGACACACTTTTAAACACATTTAAAACCTCTAGCAGACTAATTAGACGACATATACAACAATTTGTCACAAATTTATTGTTTGCGTCGTTAATGTGTGATTTAAGCAAACAATCGAGAGAGAGAGAGAGGGTGCACACGTGCGAGAGAGGAAGATGCATACATAGTGAGTGACAAATCCTGAGCGTCCTGATTGGCCTCCCCTATTGCTTAGTTGGCCAATGAGGTTCCAGTGTGGGTAGGAACAGCAGAGCGGGAGAGATAAGCATGCAGTGTAATAGCAGCTGTAATAGCATTTGACTCCACAATACTCTACAATCTGTTTTTACTGATTCTGTTCGCTCCACAGTTTAAACAGTGATTTCTATATTACCCGTGGTGAGTTAAATTACTTCAAAGAGCTGCTGAGGTGATTTTAAACAGGCTTCATACCTCTATTAACATTACTTAAATTAGATAAACCTACGTTAGCTGGCTAACTGTTGGGGAGATACTGTACTCTGTCTACTCAATTAAAATTAAGTTATGTTTTAGTAACTATAGACTTTAATAAGAATCTTTATTTTCTTAGACAAACAATATTCTTTAGGAAGGTATTTCCTTAATGGGAAAAAGTGCAAGTAAAAAATTCATACAAGCATCCTAGAATCTCCTGAAAAAAACATTGAGCCTGTTTGAATGTTTCCAGTAATATACTTTGTAATTTTTTGTTTAATATAGGTATGTCTAACTATTAAAATGTATTGCGGAATAAGTCTTGGGCCCTAAATGTTTAGCTGTCCAGACCAGTTGAAAATATAAATGGAGGGCATGACAAAAACACAACCTTGGCTTATTGACTTATCGAACAAATAATCCGAAGATTAGTCAACTAATATAAGGGTCATTAGTTCAAGTCAAGTCAAATTTATTTCTAAAGCATATTTTAAAAACCACAAGGGCCAACCAATGTTGCAGCTCTAATTAGTAATAGTGCAACGTGTCTTGCTGATATTTATTCAGCAATAACTTAAAAATACGAAAGTATTATGTGTTTTGATGTGATCAGAGGTGCAATTTTTTTTGTAAGTAATTTAGAGCCTTTATCTCATGAGGATTTGTGATGTTGAGGCTATGCTGCTTCAAATGTCCCAACTCAAACAATATATTGTATCAACACATTGATTTAAAACACCTATTTAATAAATAGTGTTTTTTTTTCTTTCGTGAGTGTGGAGGAATATTTGGACGGTCATTGACACCTGAACATTTTCATCCTGCACTCTGCCGTCTTGCATGCGCAGTGCAATGTGGGGAAAGCACTTGAGAGAGCATAATAAAATGTAGGGAGGGACACCGGTTTGCTATAACAAGGGTTCTCAACCTTTTCTACCTTGAAGCCCACCTGTTTACAACTTGAAAGCGTTAAGGCCCCCCTAATAATAATAATAATAATGATGATGATGATGATAGAATATCTATAATAACAGAGTATAATAAACACTTGCTACCATAACTTTACCCTGAACAGGGATTTAGGCTTTCCAAATAATGTACATTAACTTTTTACTGGAAACATACTTCAATATTGTGCTTCTTTTTTATTTTTCCCTTTAAATATACACATAAGAGTAGCACTGTTTGAAAGGGTAGCACAACTCGACAGAACACCTGATGATTTGGCTCCCTGTGTGGGCGTATCCGTGACGTTTTTTAATTCAAATCAAGCAACAGGTGTAGTCAATCGTAAGTTCAAGATTTTCAATCAACCTCACTGTGATCTATAGTTCTATAAATCCGTTTTCAGCTTCTCCTCCGTGGTTGAAAGGCAGCTGTTCTGTGTGTGTGAGAGGCTCGTTTGTGCCTCTGAACTTTTTGCAGGAGGGCAGGGCTGCGCTCATGCAGCGGCTCTCTCTATTTAAATGAGTAGGATGCGCTGTGCTGGTGGACGGGGAGAGGATGCGTCTTTATATGCAATAACAAAAAAATTGATTTTAAATCACGACCCACAAAATATCGTTCTGCGGGCTGCAAATGGCCCTCTGGCCGCAAGTTTAAGACACCTGATTTAAAGTCCTCACTACAGACTACTTTCTCCCTCTGAGAATGAGCCATGCGGACCCCTAGAGGGTGCTTTGCGGCCCCCTGGTGGGCCGTGCCCCCCCCCCCCCCCGGTTGAGAAACCATGTGCTATAACACCCTGCTTTAATAACTGGTGAGCTTTTATCCCACTAGCTGGCATACATGCTGCTGCAAACAGTGGTTATAGACTTTTTAATAAGGGTATATGTAGCAACTAATCTACCAAGCATTAGTGGAGGAGCTGCATTTAGTTCATTGCAACATGTGACTAGAGCAACAAATGAAAATGCAAATCCATGACCACCAGATTTTATACTAACAATTCATACTTTATGCTAATATCTCTCTCTCTTTCTCTCTCTCTTTCTAGTTTGCGGGGGGTAGTGGTGCTGGCACTAGTCCGGCGCGCAGTATTCCTCCTGTGGTGCGCTCCTCTCCCCAGCATTCTCTCTCCAACCCTCCTGCTGCAGTGAGTCACCTTCTCTCTCTATCTCCATCTCTCTCTCTCTGTCTCATCCTTCTGTCATTTTTTTATTTTTATTTCTTATGCTCTCTTCCTCTCTCCTTTCTTTCACTCTAGACAGTGCTCCATCGCAATCACTCTTTTTGGGCGTGCTAGCTCCCTGTTTTTATCACTTCATACAAAATTTCCTAGAAGGTTTCAGTCTGACTGTCTGTCTACAGCCATTTTTGTGTGTATGTTTCATTGACAGGTGCAGCAAGGAAGCCCCTCCTCTATTGGCTCAGTAAACACAGACCACTCCCACTCCTCATGTTCCATCAAACCAGCCTTTATTCACACGCAGCACAGAGCAACACAGGTAACCCACTACATACCCACACAAACATTGTGTATTGTGTTTACAGCAAGATTCACATACTAGTAATGTGGTGATGTAACTGGTAAGAAATTCACATCTTAAAGCCCTGTTCTGTTTTTCCCCGTCTCTCCTTTAGTCTGAGTTGACTCTGGAGAAGTTGGCAGCGTTGGAAAGCAGTAAGAGTTCAGACCTAGAGAAGAAAGAGGGGCGTATTGATGATCTGCTCAGGGTAAGGATCCATCTCTAATTTCTATCATGCCCTCAATCTCTGCTTCCTGTTGGTACAGCCCCTGTTTCTAGCTGTCTCACATCAAAACAATAAAAACAACAGTGTAGGAGAATTCATCACCCTTTAAATGGCCAGAAGATATTTAAGTGCTAAATTTGTGTTATTTAGTGAGAAAACATTAAACAAAACACCTTGTGCTATGCAGTTTAGTTACAAATTAATGATTAGTTAATTTTTTTTTAATAATCAACATTGTAATAAATAAAAAAAAAACTCAATCTGATTAAAAAAAAACACACATAACAATAGAAGAGATCTGATATTTAAATGTAAAATGGTTGAATCTCAATTGAAGACATATAAGTTTCCTAGAACCTCTTTAATTGTAATATAGGTACATCAACCTATCAAAATATACAGGAAAATCAGGTCTAGGGCTCCTAAAGTTTAGCTGCCAATGTACAGTAAAGCATGGCCTCACATAGGGAGTGCCAATTAAGGGCATTATAAAAAATGGTCAGGGCCACCCATCCTTAAAGGAGAACTCCGTTGTAAAATTGACTTTTCTCACGCAACTTTCCAAGATCCAGTAATTTTTGTGCCTTTTGCCCAGAACTCTTTACAACGGGCATTTCGGGGTATCCTCTTTCCCCCTTGCAGATAAATCACTTTTAACCCTGTTATCCAGGCTCAAAGTAGCTCCATGCCTCATTGGTAGAATCTGGAGAGCCCTAACATTTAAAACGAGGCATTAATAACTTTCAAAGTACAGAAGAAACTTATTAAAAACTACTGTTTACAACCCGTAGTGTTAGCTACATCTCCGGGCGCCACCATCTTAAAGTAAAAGCGTGCTCATAGACATGTATACATAGATGCCGCATCGACTGACGCTGTCTATTGGAGATGGGCCAGGAGGCAGGCTATGCGGCGTCTATGTATACATCCTCTTATGCACTTTTAAAGTTCTTAAAGGGATAGTTCGGTATTTTTGACATGAGTCTGTATGGCATCATCATAACCAGTGTCGTGCATCCACACTGACTTACCCCCCACAGCGTCCTGTGAGCCGAGTTCTTGTCCAGTTTAGGTCAAAGCGAAAGTAGTCCGGCATGTTTGCTGGGGTCAGGAAAATAACTCCTTTTTCTTCCCAAAGCAGTACGTGTTCAAAAGAGTGATTTATTTACATCACAAAAAACTAACCCTGCAAAAGTCACGCCTCGTAAATCACTTGGGTCCTACTTTCTCTCGTTCCATATCAATGCGCGCAGCGCTGCAACCTGACAGCTAGCCTACGTGTTTGGGTCGCTTTGTTTACTTCTCGCTTGTTGACGCGTGCGCAGCTCGCTGTCAGAATGACGCGCACTGATACGAAATGAGAGAAAGTAGGACCCAAGTGATTTACGAGGCGTGACTTTTGCAGGGTTAGTTTTTTGTGATGTAAATAAATCACTCTTTTGAACACGTACTGCTTTGGGAAGAAAAAGGAGTTATTTTCCTGACCCCAGCAAACTTGCCGGACTACTTTCGCTTTGACCTAAACTGGACAAGAACTCGGCTCACAGGACGCTGTGGGGGGTAAGTCAGGGTGGATGCACGACACTGGTTATGATGATGCCATACAGACTCATGTCAAAAATACCGAACTATCCCTTTAATGTCTAGTTTTATATTTTACCAATGAGGTGTGCAGCTACTTAGAGCCTGGATAACAGTGTAAAAAGTGATTTATCTGCAGGCGGAAAGGGTATGTCCTAAAGCGCCCGTTGTAAATAGTTCTGGGCAAAAAGCACAAAATTACTGGATCTCGGAAAGCTTTGAGAGAGCAGAGGTGAGCTGTCCAACAAAGGTTAGTACTCTCGCATGTTTTACTACATAAAAAGTGAATTTTACACCGGAGTTCTCCTTTAAAGGATGGAGAAGCAGGCTTGGAACACTTGAGAATACCGGGTCAATCCCCTGTACTAGCAGGAAGTGGGTCTGGACATGAGAGATATGTATTACTCGTCTGGGTGTGGAAAGACTGCGTCCCTCAGTACTGAACTAACAGTGCTTGATCTTGTGTTTCAGGTGAACTGTGACTTGCGCAGACAGATTGATGAGCAGCAGAGAATGCTGGAGCGCTGTAAAGAACGCCTCAACAAGTGTGTGACCATGAGTAAGAAGCTGCTCATCGAGAAGGTGCGTGCACGGTTTGTTTTTCATAAGGGTGTGTAATTTTACTGCATTGTAGAACCTGTATTGATTGCGTGTTCATTTGTGCGCATGTGTGTTTTGCAGTCGAAGCAGGAGAAGATGGCGTGTAGGGATAAGAGTATGCAGGACCGGCTGCGGTTGGGCCATTTCACTACAGTACGACACGGTGCCTCTTTCACCGAGCAGTGGAGTGATGGCTATGCCTTTCAGAACCTAATCAAGTAAGACTCGCAATCACTCAACTCATTACCACACCCAAGAGTTTGAGTCGAGTGTAAATAAACACAAGTATAGGTGTGTGTGTGTTTTTTTATATAGGTGTGATGGAACATACTTATTCAGGTTTTTTTTGGTTCTTTGATGCATCAATGTTAAGTTTGCACAAATACTCACATGCAGTCTTAGGCTACATTTCAGCAGCAGGTAAAAGTGGCCCAATTCTGATTTTGTGACCAAATCTGTTGTTCATGTAAGGCTGTTCACACAATCTTTTTTAATGTGACCCATGTCTGACATCTGTCTGAACATTTTAAGCTTTGTAAGTGGCACATATGCCCAAAAGAGCAGTGCTTCACGTTAAGTTTCACTTTAATCCTTCTCAGAATCTTATAAGCTTTAAAAGAATTTAGACTGCAGCTGAGCTGATAACTGAGAACTTGCTCCAGTTCACTGAAAAGGACACACTATTCGTTTTTTTTTTATTTTTCTATTTTCCTTTGATGCTTCAGCCACAATCTGTAGCCATGTTTGCCCAATTCATTAGGAACACTGTGGTGCTGTGACATGAGCCTGTAATGTTATTGGAAGAAACACATTTTGCCACCATAAACGTGTCTCAATTGACTAGAAAACATTTAGTTTTTGTTTTATTTATTTATTTATTTTTAAATACAATAGGTTACATGCTGCACCTCAAACTGTTCGTCTACCCCTATTGGCTTCATTAACTAACGGTTTAGTGCTCCGGCATGGGTTAGTTTAGCGCACAGGCCGTGTTTGGTATTCAGAAATCCAGCTAAAGAGGGTTTAGCTTGCCCAGTAAATCGACTAACCTGCTAAGCTACAGGCGAAAACAACAATTGAAAACAACAAACAGTGTAAAATGTACTAGTTTGATAAACACATGCAGTTGTGAGTGGAAATTACAGAAACTCCCTCCAGTGCTGACTCAAGCTCCAACTTAACTGATCACCCCTGCCAGAAGGCGGTGCTGTATGCATATACAGGGAATATGAGCTAATTCTAAGGATCGATCTTTAGATAATATAAATAGATATCGGTCATTTAAAAGAAAAAAAAATAATCGATGAATTGATTTTTTTTTTTTTTTTTTTACCCACCCCTATGCTTTTCTGATGTTTGTCACCTTTTAACTACATTGCATTGCACCAATGTTGTTTAATGTTCTATACATCCCCTAATTTGGATGAACTGCTCAATGTTTTCTAGCTTCCTATTTATTGTTTTTAATCTGTTTTTCCTCCTCTCTGTCTTTGCATCTGCAGGCAGCAGGAGAGGGTGAACTCTCAGAGAGAAGACATAGAAAGGCAGCGGAAGCTCTTGGCTAAGAAGAAACCGCCCAGCGCATCCCAGACCCCACCTCCCAGTCTGGAGCCCAACAAACGCAAGAATAAGAGCAACGGGGCAGAGAATGAGATGTAAGTGGACAGAGAGAGAGAGCAATAATGTGTGCATTATATGACATATATTTATTCAATATCTTTTGTAATTGTATTTTTTTTTCTTCCCCACGCCAATAGGTTATCACTAGCAGAATATCACGAGCAGGAAGAGATTTTCAAATTGAGACTCGGCCACCTAAAAAAGGTATGAAGCATACATGTGTCTACACGCAAGCTTGGTGCAGGGCTATACAATAATTCAGTATCATTTGTATATTGCATTAGAAAATTTAAATAGAAAATTCAGCAACAGTGATTTTTTTAAGCACATTTCTGATACTTTGTACATTTTATACACTATTGATGTTTTAACACAGGGTGCTGCTCTCAGTTCATTGCATTTAAGCTGAGCAGAACACAGTAGGCGTCTCTAGTCTGGCTATGTCAGTACATGATGTACACCACAGCCAATGTTTTTTTTTTTTTTTTTTTTTTAATTGTTCACGTTGATTTTGGAATTACGGCGTATTGACCAAAACTTCTATTATAATATATCCCTTAATTTTGGTCATATTTTCTGACCCTGCTTGGTTGTGTGTTTTGTATTATGTGTTTGTCTTGCTGAATAGGAGGAGGCTGAGATTCAAGTGGAATTGGAACGGTTGGAGCGAGTGCGTAATCTTCACATCCGAGAACTCAAGAGAATACACAACGAAGATAACTCTCAGTAAGTCTTTCTGATGTTCCATTGTTTTGTTCTGTAGAGTTTGATGATGACATAGACCTCTGGCACTGCTTGGCTTTGTTCTCTGTTTAGTCTGAACAATGGATGACATAACTGTTAATTTGGGGTTTCTGCTGGTTTAACTTTGAATGTGTCTGGGCTGTAGTTTTGAAGTCATGTTGGTTTCATTGTTCTGTGGCAGGTTCAAAGATCACCCCACACTGAATGACCGCTATCTGCTGCTACACCTGCTGGGCAGAGGAGGCTTCAGTGAAGTCTACAAGGTATGGAAGCTTTCTGAAAAACCCAAAATAATTGTATCCAGCTGTTTGAAGCAAACCAGTTAGGCGTTATAAATGGTTTCTCCTAATTCAACAAAAAAAATCACGTTTAATGATTGTATTTATTGCACTATAAGGCACACCTAAAATCCTATAATTTCCCCAAAATCATCAGTACTCCTTATTATCCGATGCGCCTTATGTATGAATTCTACTAGTCAGGTTGTAAGGAGCAGTAAAGCCACTCTGCTGAAGTGCAGCATTAAACAGAAGTTTCGGTTTAGTTCTCCAGCACCGATGCTGAAGCAGTATTAGCATTAGCCGTTAAGCGCTAGCCCTGGGTTACGGGAACACTCAGGGTTCCACAGTGTAGCCCTGTTGGGCAGCATTTGCTAGCGCTAAACATAGGCAGCTAACGCTAATGCTGCTGCACCCAGCCTTAGTGGAAATCTGGAATTCTAAACTTCCTGTAAATAAAAATAAAAAACATAAATAAAATAAACATGGTGACAACCCCTGTTCCTTACTAATGTCGCTTAATGCCCCTTATAATCCGGTGTGTCTTATGTATTAAAATAGACCGGGAAATAGACAAGAATCCCCTTATTTAGTTATTTATGTGGCAAATTAAGGACCTCATTAGTTTTGCTTAGGATAAGAAGTATTTGAGCTGGTTTTGAGGTTTGCTGACAGTAATTGATTTCATGTTACAAATATGGCTCAGTCAAGAGAGTTGTCTGAAAGTGTTGGAAAAAGCACAATTTCACAAACTAAAAATTAAACCATTGTATGATTTTTGGAGCATGTATTTAGGAATGCTGGGGGAGAAAGGAGGTGGGCTATTTGACATAAGTTAGTACGCATCATGTTTCAATACGCCCTAAATCCATTTTACACTGGATTTCTCTTTTCAAATGCATAAATTTCCATTCCTATTTATTTCCATTCCCATTCTTAATTATTCCTTCTGTAGGCAATGGGGATTGTATGCTTAGCTTTGGTTCCTTTGATATTATCACAATGGTATATTTTGTGCTGTGGCATACAGGAAAGGCAGTACTAAAGTGGGTGCTTAAGCCTCACTACAGTATAGAACTGACTTTATTCTCTGTCTGTTTTCTTTCTTCTCATCCAGGCCTTCGACTTGACAGAGCAGAGATACGTGGCTGTAAAAATCCATCAGCTCAATAAAAACTGGAGAGATGAGAAGAAGGAGAACTACCACAAGTAGGACACTGTTCTGAATCACTTACAGCTTGAATCTTTCTGTGTAGTTCCAACCAGTCATAAACTGCTTGGTTTTGCTCAGTGCGTTTTAAGGAGTAGATTAAGTATTTATTTGTTGGGTTTGTTCAGTCGTGTCTGTCTGAACTGAGGGGTTTTTAAACAGTCTGTGCTGATTGGTTTCAGACACGCTTGCCGAGAATACCGCATTCACAAGGAGCTGGACCATCCCAGAATAGTCAAACTTTATGATTACTTTTCCCTGGACACTGACTCGTGAGTGATTTTAATTCATCTTAGGTCCAATAACAGTAGATGCTCTAGAATATATTTATATATGTACAGTACAATTGAAAAAAAAAAATGTTTTTGTGTGTGGGAATAGGTTTTGCACAGTTCTGGAGTACTGCGAGGGCAATGATCTGGACTTCTACCTGAAGCAGCATAAGCTAATGTCTGAGAAAGAAGGCCGGTCCATCATCATGCAAGTGGTCAACGCACTCAAATACCTGAACGAGATCCGCCCACCAATTATCCATTACGACCTTAAACCAGGTAAGAGACAACTTTGACACTATGACAGATGTCCTCTAAATTGCCAGCCCAAATACAAATTTTGACCTATATAGTTTGTATTCTGATTGAGTTTTGATACGCTGGACATTTAACCACCACATTAGGTGGTTAGTAGCAGAATTATAATTAGATTCACGTTCACGTTCTTCTCAGTCTAGATTCTTTGGCTGCTCAAATCATATTTTAAGGTTTCTTTGTGTTTCTAATGTTCTTTGAAAACACATTATGTGGACAAAGGTATTGTTTGAGGTGTTAGCTCATTCTTTCTTCCACAATCAGGGTTATTAAACACACACACATTAAGTTCCAAAAAAAACAAAGAAATTCAAGCTGTCCTGCAGGCTCAGGGTGCATCAGTGTTTGCGCAAACTATCCGTCAACATTTGGATAAAATGAAACACTATAGCAGAAGACCCAGGAGGAGTCCACTGCTGACGCAGAGACATACAAAAGCAAGATTGTAGTTTGCCCAAATGTAAGCCACAATTCTTCTGGGTATACATCTTGTGGACTTATTAAACTTTGCTAAAGCATTTTAGGTTGCAATGTAAAGCTAAAGCGGTGTCAGAAAGCTGGGTTTGCGTCCTAGGTCATGGGTCTTCCAGCAGGACAATGACCCCAAACATACTTCACAACTCTCCAATGTTTTATTTCCATCAATCTCTGAATGCTTTTTTGAATTAGCCAGCAATAAGTCCCAATAAATCCCATTAAACACTTGTGGAGAGATCTTAAAATTGCTGTTGCCATGCTTCAAATATGAGAGATGTTGAGTAGTCTGTAAAAGAAGAGTTCAAAATTCCAGTTGAGAGATGTAATAGTAATGTTGATTGTTATAGGAAATAATTATTTTTAATTATTTTTTTTCCAAAGGGTGTGTAACCAAATAATATGTTGAGGTGCCAGTAATTTTTTCCCGGCCCATTCCCCCCCACCCCCCCCCCAAACCCTTTTTTGTGTTTCCATACACACAAAGGACATAGGTACGTGTTTAACAAAACATGTGTAATTGCAATTTTTTTCCCTGGGTGAAATACTTAATTTTCTGGACAAATTCAAGGGTTGCCAACACTTTCAGGCCATGACTTCATTTTTCCTCTAGTCCCTACCTGGCAGAAACAAATTAAATGCAGTTTTATGAAAAAAACTTTTGATTTAATAGGGTCCTACCTATAGGTGGCAGCAGAGCTCACATCATTGTTTTTCTCTAAGACATCATTAGAAAAACAGGCTCACCTAAAATGGAGACTGCTGACATATTTTGTTTCATGAAAATCAGTCCTTACAGTTAGAGAGTTAGCAGAGCTGGCTTTAAACCCTGAGGCAGACATCTTTGAAAGTTATCACTGTGCTTCACAGAGACCCCACAGGGCTAACCTTTTGGCCTGTGTCTCTTGTGGCTGTCTAGGTAACATCCTACTGGTAAACGGCACAGCATGTGGGGAGATCAAGATTACAGACTTCGGCTTGTCCAAGATCATGGACGATGATAACTATGGTGTAGATGGCATGGAGCTGACCTCGCAAGGAGCTGGGACCTACTGGTGAGTCTGCATGTGTTTTCTGACCACTGTTTGATTACAGACAGTATTTAGATGGGTGTCTCTTATTATGACATTTTGGTCTTGAACTAAAAGTCTGTGTAATGCAGGAGTAGAATGTCTGATCAAAACTTGGGAAGACTTTGAAGGTCCACTATAGGAGGAATGGCTTTCGTACACTCCTACACTACTAATTGCACCTAGAAGGAATCCTCTGATGGGAATGAAGCTTGGACAGTTGTGACAGACTGTCATGGAGTGAATGGCAATGATCCAACATTTGTGGAGGCTTTTGTTCAGCACCAAGATCCACATTATGTTGTCTTGCATCACTTGTCCAGAAGGCCTCTGGTGTCATAGTATTGGATCCTTTGACAGCCAATCGTTATGTTACTGACTTTGCCTTTTGTGAACACACACTCCAATGCACTATTCTAACAGGACTATACTCTATAACACAGATACCATGCCATGACCAGACACAAACCTCAGAACGTTCCCAGATAGAAAATTTGTAAAACGCTCTTGTGTCACTAAATCTGAAATCTATTATAGTCTATTTGGAATGAATTATCACAGGACACCATTAGGAACCTCTACAACTCCATGCTGAGACGTCTAGCATGTTATCTGACACTTCCGTCTGGGTGCTACTATTCTTCCAGCCATTTCTCTTTGGTGATGAGTGTAAATAAAAGCAGCTGCCATATTCAACATTCTTCTACTCCTCTCTGTAGGTACTTGCCACCTGAATGTTTTGTTGTTGGGAAGGAGCCACCTAAGATTTCCAACAAGGTGGACGTGTGGTCAGTTGGAGTGATCTTTTACCAGTGCCTCTATGGGAAAAAGGTAATCACATTTTATTCACAGTTTCTTGGAGAAATTTCTTTCTCGTTTAATTTGATTTCTGAGTAACGGAGTCCAACTGATGCACAGCTACACAGTGATAAACACGATCTGTGTGTCAGGTGTTTGTAATCTTCTAAGGAAGAGGTCAAGTCAAGTAGTTTTATTGTCAATGCTGCATATGTACACGACATACAGAGAATTAAAATTTCGTTACTCTCCTTCCCAATTTTACAGCAGGTACAGATAATAGATATAATAAAAGAGAGAATGGGAGACACTATGTGTACAATACAGCAGGGACACAAATACATACACAGGCATACATGAGACAGAAACAAGGTGCAGTAGTGGTGGGGGAGAAATAGATATATAAATATAAGTAATAAGATATATAATCTAAAAGAGTGGGAGACACTATATGTACAAAACAACAAGACACAATAAACATGAGTAAGACGGAAGACAGTAGTGCACTATTGATGGTGATTGACATGGAATGACAGTATAAATAGAACCCGTATAACGGTAGTGCAAATATGGTGTATAGCTTAAGGCTGGTAAAGTGAATGAGTGCGTAAAGTACTTAAAGTTCACAGTTGGCACCTATAGTTCACAGTTGAGGCTATATATTTTCCTAAAAATAAATCCCCAGTAGCCCTGAATAAGCTCCTGCATTCCTGATCTTGGTTGACCGGGTGCTGTAATGGTTTCCAGCTGAATAATTGTTCAGGCCCAGCCAACAGGAATAAACTGTTCCTACTCGTTAACTAAAAGGCAGTTTAGCAAAAATATAAAAATAACTGCCAATTCTACTCTATACTACGACATAGCCCAAATCCCCATTTTCAGCAATCCCCTTAGTCAGTAATTTGCATCATCTGAGAGTTGTGCAACACACTGTGTAAAAATGTTTAGTTGGTCGAAAAAGTACCTGCGTTCATGATGTCATAAAACACCACATATTGTTAAAAGACTGTCTGCTTTTGTTTCCTTCAGCCGTTTGGTCATAATCAGTCACAGCAAGACATCCTGCAGGAGAACACTATACTCAAAGCCACAGAGGTGCAGTTCCCTCCCAAACCTGGAGTTTCACCTGAGGCCAAGGTACACCTCACTTCCTATCTGTCTGTCTGTCTGCATGAGCTTTTCTTTGTTCTGTGATCAGGTTCAGATGATTTAGTATGATCTGTGTATTTGAGTGTAGAGTGAGGATGTTTTTTTTGGGGGGGGGGGGGGGGGGGGGGTTGTACAGTTTTCTTGTTGTTCAGAGAGCATTAAATAGCTTTTTTGGGTTTATGTCAGTATGCTAAGGCAGGACGATTTCAATAAGATTTAAAAATAATAATAATAATGCCCAGGGTGTGCCGAGATCTTGTGGCACAATATTTTTCGTCAAGAATTAAATGTGTCTCCAGAGTCTAATGCACAGGTAACGAAAACAAATGTTTGATCAGCGCTTGTCTGCTCAAGCTTAACTATAAAATTTACACTCACTCTCCACCCACTCTCAAAGGTGGGGAATATGTGGTCTGCTCAGTGGACCAATTACAACTGCTGCTGTTCGTGATGCACATTTACATTACTAAAATAATTTTAAAGAAACAGAGAATATACAGCGCTATGCAGATTCAGTCATAGGTTGACAATAGTTTTAAGAATTATGTGAGATCATACAGGAGAGAAGCTGTTGAGTTAACCATACTGTTCTATCTTTTACCAAATATAATAAATCTTACATAAATCATAATTTAGATTAAAACCTAATTTACTTCTATTACCAGATGATTACTTAAATGCAAAACTGCAGGATTAAAAAAAAATTTAATTGCATAAAACTTTGAAATTTAAAAAAAGATATTTGTTTAAATCTTAAGTCTCGTTCTCATTAACACAGTATCTTATCTTGACTCAAGGTACAATGTGCAATGAATGGTATTTAGTCCAGTGCAAATATATGCACCATTCTTTCATTAACATGCCTAAAGATGTTGATATGCAAACATTTATTGTAGTGTTTGTTGTAACATTTATGTAGCATTTATGAACCAAAAAACAGCATTTCTAAGAAGAATAGTGCAGATATCAGGCTTGGCATACTGCTATCTGCACTATGTAACTTAGGTGATGCGGACAAGATGAACTTCACATGAACTTCACAGTGCTGTGCTGTGCTGTTCTGTGCTGTGTAACTTGAGTCGTGTTTAAGTAAAATCGTGCAATATTACTTTTAATGCCTCAGCCCACATGCTTCTTTCACTTTCAGAAATGTGTGCTTTATAGTGCGAATGTGGGAGCCCAAAACATCTGTGTTCACATAATTCCACTTTAAACTTGATGCAATAAATAGCCTATATCAAATACTTATTCATTTAAGTGACTGAAATGACTTTTTTTTTAATGTCCTCCTTCCAGGCCTTCATCCGCCGGTGTCTGGTCTACCGCAAAGAGGACCGTATCGACGTCCATCAGCTGGCCAGCGATCCCTTCCTTCTCCCCCACATCCGCAAATCAGTGGCCACCACCGGCAACTCCAACACAGCCATCGCCTCCACCTCCAGCTCCTCCAGCAGCAGCGTCTCAAACTGAGAGCTCCACCCATCTGCGCCTGTCTGATTCGGAGCAGAGAGCGTGGGGCTCTGTACTCGCCCCACCCGGCTCTGCCGTGTCCTGGGTAGAGGAGGATCTGCCTCTACCTACAGAAAGAGAAAGAGAGAGAGCGAGGGAGAGAAGCAGGAAGGGGAAAGAAGGATGGAGGATGAGCTGCAGCGAGCTGTCCATCCCCTCTGCCCCTCTTCCTCTCCCCAGCATTTCAAAGCTTGCGATGTGATGTGGGGAGGGGAGTAAAAAAAGAGACAGAGAGAGCGTGAGAGAATGAAAGAAGGAAAATTCATTCAAAAGCTGATGGTTGCGTTTCATGCTACAAATAGAAATGGACGGAAGCACGGAGCAGAAGGAGACAGACAGAACTGCAACTACTTACAGACAAAGTAGACTCATACATGCCCTGCACCCCACAGTCCATGAACATAAATGAACACACACATGCATAAACACACATGCACACACTCGTTTGTGATGAAAGAGGTCATCTTCAGTTTGTTTGAAGGCAGATACCTGATACCTGACATTGTGGGAGAAGCCCCCTCACTCCTTCTTTAGCGTCTTCTGTGTAAGATAATAATGCAAACGTTTCTGAACTTAAAGGAGAATACTCTGAATGCCTGGCATCCACTCCTGCCCGACACCCCCCAGTTTATTTATTTTATTTTTTTTCCTTTGTTTCTTTTAAACCCACTTTGCTGCTTTATCATTGTAAGCTTTTATTGTAAGGATTGTCCATCCTGTCTTAAGATATAATACTGGTGAGCATGGGCAGCCCTGCTAACTGTAGCCATACAGTAGGAAATTAGAACCCCCTTGCTAAAGTTTTTCCATCGTACAAAAGTTACAAGCGAATTTAGAGAACAAGAAAACAGAAAAACAGAAGAAAACAGCCCAACAATTTAAAAACAGTCCTAAATAATGCCCTACATTAATATGTAGGACATTATTGTTGTGTTGTAATATGCGCGTTGTGTTGGCGCGTCTAAAAGGTTTAACGATTTTATTCCTTTTCTTCTAAGCTGCAAACTTTTAAAAATGAATTTAACGACAGCAACACACAATAATTAATGCAGATACTTAATATCCAATATTTTTCCCTTTTTTTTTTTCTTTTTTTTTTTACCCTTATTTTATATATTCAGTTCAAATGTAATGAAGTCTTAACAGCTTGATCAACTAACTGTACTTTTTTGCGACATTTGTGTTGGTCAGTCTTGCTTTGTTCCATCCCTCTTCCTCTTCCTCCTCCACCTCCTCCTTTGTGACCAAAGCTGAGCTCTGCCTGTAGGTGGTGCTGTTTGACTTGATTTCTTTCTTTCTTTTTATTTTCTTTTTTTTTTTTTTTTTTTGTAACGGTTTGAAGAAAAAGCTATTTTAGAAAGGTTCTTATTGTTCTTATTATTGTAGAAGGTTTAGTGACACTAACCAATTGCCCCAAGTATGTTCTATTTCTTGTTTAAAATTTGGAAAGTCTAACACGAACTTCTAAAATCTAAATTAATTTAGATTTATTTATTTTTAATTTTACCCTTTCCATAAGTTCAAGTCCTCTCACACTTGCACACACACATACATGCACACACAAACTCTCAACTCAAAAAAAACACAAGCTCATATTTATTTAGGTCTGTTTTAAATAGCTAATTCCTGGTCCTGATTGTCTACTGTGTGGGAAAGAGGACTTTTCGGAGGGATTGGGGGCTGGGGGAGGGGGTGATAGTTATGGGGGGGTTACAGGGCGGAAATTGCAATGATCATTAAATACTATTGGTTAAAAGTTGTGCGCACTTTTGTCTTGCTTTGAACTCTGCAGATATTTATTGAAGAAGACACTTCAAAGCTAGTTTTGTAACTTTGTAGGCAGGGCTAAATTTGCCTTGGGTTCCTTGCAGCTTCATCATCAATATTTGAGTGAAGCTTGATCTTATGTTCTTATGCTATGTTACGGTAAATTCTGCCTCGTTGCTTTTAGAGTCATTTCATCTTGGAGTGCTGGAATGAAAAAAAATCAATTAGCAATGAAACATTTTTATTACCTTTTTCAGGCTTCTAAACATTAGTGCTTAACTGTTCGCCTAAGTAGGTCTATGATTTTTAAAGAGAGGTTTATGGTTCTCTCTCATGTTCAAATAAGGTAGACTAAAGCTAGATGGATGCTTATATCCATTATTTTGTTTGGCTTAGTGTCATTCCTGCCAATCCTAATAAATGACGACAAACCTTAATGGACTAAGATGGTTGTTTTAATGATCTAAAAGCAGGATTGTTAGTGGTTTGTTCGGCCAAATAGGGAAAAACTCCCTGACGTAGACAAGGGTTCAATTCCCAGGCTGGACAAGCACAGTCTTGAGTTTTACTGACTTGAAAAAAATGTGTATACTCATTAGAACAGATTTGGTTGCGAGAATAGTTGCACCCAGAAGGAAGCTATTGAGCTACACAGACAGAAGTAGTACCATATTCTTCACACTGTAAGACGCACTTTCAACGAACATATTATTTTCTGGTCTATTTTTATATATAAGGAACATTGGATTATAAGACGTATTTTGTGTGCAACTCTACAGAAACAGGGTGACACTAATGTTCCTCATTAAAGCTAAGCACAGATTTATTTCCTGAAAATAAAGGACTTCTCTTTATTAACAGTAAGCTTAGATTTCCAGATTTCCACTGAAGCTTTAGCATTAGCAGCTAACCACTAGTTGCTAATGCCGCTCCATCAGTGCTAGCCAGGGTTAGCAGCAAACTACAGGCTGATAATACTCATCACTCAACGGCTAAAGAGCTAGCACTTAGCGTGGTTAGCGGCTAATGCTGTTGGAGAACTAAACTGAAACTCCTGTATAATGATGTTTTTTAGCGGAGTAGCTTTGCTGCTCTTTATAAACTGACTGGGAAAAAATGAATACATGAGGAGCACCCGATTATAAGGCGCACTGACGATTTTTGGAACAATTTTAAATGAAAAATTCAGATTGTAACACTTATGAGGTTCCTAATGGTGTCCTGCTGCAATAATCCAGCTCAGTCAGCTTTATTTTCTCATGTAGTTCCTGCAGATTTTGTGGTCTGTTTTGTGGAGGGTTGATTGTGCATACAACAGCATACAACACATTTTCATCATCAGAGATGATGCCTTTGCAAGGCAGCTGGCCATGGCGCAAGTTCTGGTTGCAGGACCTTATATTAAGGTAATGTTGGTCTGTTACAATAACTCCACATATGGATTTGTTGGTTGACAAAAGCCGGACTCATCATTGAAAATGAACCACTGGCACACCTTCCCACCAAATTTATATTTTAACAACAATAAGTATATTTTGCATTATAGGAATAGGACTGACCAATCAGAGCTCTATTGTCATGGTTGTAGACTAGACCAAACAATTGGGAAAAATGGACCATAAGCAGACAGCAGAGAAAAAAAAGAAGAATGAAGATTTATTAGAGCTATAAAGATAAGAAAAAATATCTGACTTATCGTGAAGAAGATTCCACTACTTTGAAAACCAGATCTGTATTTGATGTCTAAAACAGGGGTCTCTTTTTTTCCCCTAATATAAAAAACGAGTACAAAAACAAATGGGTTATGAGATTAATTATTTAAAATATATATTTTTTAAATGTATCTACCTTTGGCACTGGACCGAACAGTTGAGAATTGCTGGTCTAAAACAATGGGACACAATACGTCATTGTGGGCATGTCATTGTGGAGGAGTTCTAAAACAGTAACAGCTTGGTTAATTGTTAAAAACAAAGAGATTCTGGAAAAAAAGATTTTAAAAATGATAAAGGGCGTCGATTGGTCCAGTGGTCTAAAGTGCTGCCACTATGAGCGGGAGGTCGCAGGTTTGAACCCCTCTCATGCAGCTTTGCCATCAAGCAGCCGGTGCTCAGAGGGAGCACAATTGGCCCTGCTCCCTCCGGGTGGGTAGATGGCGCTCTCTCTCCCCACATCTCCTCTAGGGTGATGCCTGCAGCACAGGGCATCTGTGAGCTGATGTATCGGAACCGAGTCGTTGCGCTTTCCTCCAAGCGCGCTGTGATGCTGCTCGGCAATTCTCGAAAAGAAGTGGTGGCTGACTTCACATGTATCGGAGGAAGCATGTGTTAGTCTTCACCCTCCTGGTGTGTTGGGGCATTGCTAGTGATAGGGGGAGTCCTAATGAGTGGGTTGGGTAATTGGCCGTGTAAATTGGGGCGAAAAATGGGAAAAATTAGAAATAAAATTATATAAAAAAAATTGGATATTCTTGAAAAATAAAATTCAAGAAAATGTTTAATATGGCTTTTTTTTAGCACTAACACTGTCATATGAGTTCAGTTTGAGTACTTACAACTGAAGTAAAAATTAATCTTGATTTTTTGTTCTGAGCTCTACATGCTCAGTGTGCTTTGTGGTTCAGGTTAACTTCAGGTCTCCAGAATCTTTAGACAAAACTCAACAACATCATAGACTCAACAATACTGTGCAAACTAGATAGAGAACTAGATAACTGTGACCTGTACAGCACTACTGTCCACACATACTGGATTCAATTTAGATTTGATTTGATCTGCTTTCTGCTATATTTTTTTCCTCAATGATTTAAAATGGCCAGAATAATGTTTACAGAGATCTTTTTTTTACAGATAAGGCCTGCATACACTGTGGGCCTGTTCTGTACACGTTGTCACCAAGTCACATGGACTCAAATATTTTCAATAAGTTTTTTTTTGTTTATTGTGTGAAGCAGTCAACATTTGCGCTTTATAAAGCGTAGAGAACACTGTGTATAGTTTAAAGCATTTGGCTTCAAAATGCACAATAAAAAACATTATGTTTTTGGTTTGTTATGGCTGCTGCGCTTGCACAGATCTCCTCATTGAAGGAGGTTTTCCTACTTGCAGATTGACCCCTTTCACTCGTAAGGTAAGCAACAAGATGATTGGCATTATCCTTGAATAGACCTTGGAGTTGAGAATTATAAAAAACATATTTCATTATTATCTCCTCAATAATAATGTATTTGGCCCAGACCCAGTGGGAAATATTTATTTAAAATAACTAAATCACTTAAATCAATTGAGCAGCTCATTGGTGCTTTTTTCCTACTGTTATAATCGAACTGCAAACCATGTCCCAACGAGTATTTTTTTAATAAAAGGGACATTCCAGGATTTTGGTACATTTCAGGGGTGGTCACTTCTGAAAATTTGATCTTCAATTTGATCATTTTTAGTCAGATATTTATTAAATACAGGTAATAGACTATCAAAAAGTTTGATTCGTCAAGCTCAGGTATCAAAGCAGTTTTTTTAAATTAGATTATGCAATATATTTGGTAACTTACAGTAACAGGGTTGCGAGTAACAGGGTTGCAAATCTAGGCTAAGTTGTGGTTTAACGCAGGAACAGATGCTAACTGTAAAATTTAGCTATGTATACAAGATCAAGGACAAACATGGTTATATAAGTATATAAAATAAATTTGAACTGTACTTAATATTAGTCTTACAATATGAGTAACAGGGTTGCGTTCACTGAGTGACACACACACTTAAAACAAACATATTTGAAAAAAAAACTTGTAAATTTTTAGAGCACTTACTCTTGGTTATGCCATGTGGGCAGAAAATGTCCTTGTGATGTCACTTCCTTTGTGCCAGTAGACAAATGTTTTTAACTCTTTCTCTGCCAGGTAAAATTCCTTATGGTAACAGGGTTGAGCGCATGTTGTGGGACACGACTTAATAGCATAAAAACTGTAACATGCAAAACAATGTAGTCCAAAGAAGCTGTTTTCATAAGTAAAGGAGATGCATATCAACAATATACAAGAGGAAGTCATTTATTAAGATCTTATTTTAATTGTTAAATTTGCCAAAGGAGTTGGTCACCCAATGTGTGGGACAAGAGAAAACGGCCATTTTTTGAGGTGGTCCAAAGGTATTCGGTCTTTTGAATAATATCTAAGGAGCTTATTTTTCCACCATGTTTTACAGTTTTTCTTATAACAAGTACATTGTTCACAAAAAATAGTCATTTAGAAATATTTGGTTCATATGTTCAATAATCATGTAAACCTTGAGTATGTTTGCGTTTTTATGTGTATGTATAGGAAAATGCAGCTATAATTTATACTCATTTGTGGTATATGGGTTTAAAATGGAAATTGACCTTGCCTTGCCACACTCCCCAGTGTTTAACTACTCATTCACAAGATAACACCTCAGAACACAGGTTTGAGCCATCCCCTGAGGTATTCAGTCATGATCAGTTTACATACTGTTCCCCCGTTACTTTTAGCCTGTCAGTTTTATGTTTATAAAACCACTTCCCTGGTCTAAGCAGGTATATGATGGGTGGTTGAAAAGCTGGTAATCCTATAAAAACATGTCTTTTGCTGGTAAGATATCCAGGTAACCAGATATTAACTATCAAAGTGAAGTTTGCTTTTGATTTTATCAAATTTTGACTGTTAGAGGCTAAATTCAAAAATTCAATATACGTTTTTCTTCCAGTTTAGTATATTAAAAAATAATTGTCCAGTTTTCCATTTCTTCTCCGCACAATAAATATATATATATATATATATATATATATTTTTTTTTTTTTTCATTTTTTTGCATCTTGTAACAGAAATCTGATCAGTGTAAAAGGTATTACCTAAATTGTCATTTGAAAATTGGTGTTAAACTTTAATTCATTTTCCCATTAAGTATATTCATTTTTTCAAATTTTCTAGTTTTAATTTCCATTTTTTTTCAAACATAATTTCAGAAAAAAATTAATACATTCATATTTTCTACAGAAAAGTAAGTTAGGTCATATTTTTGTTAAAAGTTGCAAGAACAAAAATAAAAAAAAATGAAAAAAGATTTATTCTCTTCTAGTTTTATTCAGTGTGTATTGAAGCTCCCCCACACAACTAGAAGTACTGAAAATACCTAAGCTGGCACACAACCGACCTTTGACATTGAAATGGTTGAAATATAGTAAAAAAATGTCTGTTAATAAATTAAATTATTTAATTAAAACGTTAAAATTTTAACATTGAATCAACATAATTTCCTCAACATTCTGCCTTTTAAATTAGCATTTTACATTTCATAACCATACAATTTCAAAAAAACAGTTGGATGGAGGGATTTTTTTTTATTTGGCACGAATTCTTCACCATACCTGGGGGGTAACAATATATTTGTTTTATGTTCATATTCTCTGTTAACAGTTTTCGCTAGGTTACTTGTAGTAAAAAGCTTTTTGTTTGTAGTTGTAGGCTACTGTTCTTTTTTCTCAGAGATGTATATTCAGAGAGAGCGAGTTAAAAAATATGTTTTTCTGCTTCCATACAATTTTGAGCCTTCCCAATACGAGCTGATTTGAATGTTGATTCAACGTTGATGTCTTTAGCTCCTGATAAACGTTTTAAAGAGTCATTTGAAGTGTATGCTCCATGTGGGAGCTGTATAGCAGTGTGTGAGCTGGGCTGTTTCAGTGATTTGGTGTGGACAGTGAGAAGCAGCCCATCGTGGTGATGTGGGCAGAGACAGCTAAAGCTGGCTAACCGAGCCACTGCTATTGCTGAGGCTAATTTAGCTACAGCTACTCCCACACAAGCCTTTACTGCTATTTCTGACTGAATTACAAACAGCAGTGTTTACACCATACACAGATTCAGAAGTGAGGAGTTTTAAAATAGCAGGAGCTCAATTATATTAAAAAACAATTACAAACCACAAGAAGATATTTGTGGGTAACCATAAAACAGGAAGCACCCCACTTTAGATAACCTGGCTAAAGAATTACTCAGTGTTGTGCAGCATTCAAGATAATGTTGAGAATCTACTGGAAACAAACTGTCCCAAGTTTTTCACTGCACAAGTTGTAACAGTCAGTATTCAGTAGTGTGTACACTGTCCCTTTATGTACCCCTTATGTGAAGTATGTGGGCATGTGTGTAGCTATGCTAAGAGCATAGTGAATGTGCAGAGTGTGTGTTGTGCTGTACCACAAAACCACTGAACTAGCGTCTTTTTGTTTGATTGTGGTTGTAACACCATAAATGTGCCTTGGTGCTTCCTTAGTTCATGTATGAACTAATAAATAAGCAAGTGGAATACTGCCAGTGTAAGTCTGAGTGTCCTATCTGCTCCATGTGCTTTGTGTTGCATCTGCCCCAAAGCTTACACTAAACTTAAGTTATTCCCATTACAGATGTGGACCAATGTAGCGTTAGCAGTCTTGCCCCTGGACTATTATTGGTGTATAACAGTATTTTTTACTCAGATTGGGAATTGAACCCTAGTCTCACATGAGGTGTTAGCTCACTGGCATGAGGTGGTGTTATCCACAAATGGGAAAACTCTGGATTCTGAATGCTACACAAGTTTATATAGAATGTTTAACCCAATTTTACGTTTTTTAACCAGTTTGCACAGGAAAACAAGTGTTTTAGAACTGTTCTAAATTTGCATGTTTAGAAGAATAAACAGTTAAACAAGAAAGAACACTTACCGTTTATTGCATTCAATACGTTCAATTACTTTGATTTGATAAGAAATGACCTCAATAAATACAAACTGACAATTTACATGTAGATGTAAATTCATGGTTGCGCATAGACGTTCAATGTCTCAACCACCAACACACCTGATACCTATAAATAATTCTGACTGGGAATGAAATGTGCAGCAGCAACAAATTAAGATTTACCTGGGGGAAATAAAATAGAACATTACTGGGCAAAGGCAAAATGCAATTTACCAAAATTGCTCAAAATACCACTGTTCAGATTACAGATTGGCATTTAATGTCAGAATGATTGAGACTTCACAATCATGGTTGAATACCTGTCAAATTAAAGTCAAACAATCATGTCTGATTAGGAATTAGAGGTGGAGAAAGTCACGCTGTTCTTTTGGAACTGACTGAGGCACGCCATGTGCTAGATCAGGATTTACGCAGTAAATCTTCAAAGCTTCAAATATTACACTCAGTCACTGTTTAAAAGGACTAAGGGACAAAGGCTTAAATCTATGTTCAAAATCAGGCTGTTGGGACTCTACAAAATTCACAACCCAACTAGTGAGTCAATTCTGAATTTAAGTTTTAGCAAAATTATTCAGTTTCAGCCCAAAAGCAACAAGTCACCACCTCCACTAATTCATCCTTAATTATTAATTAAACTATTTAGCAGCATTGGACTAAAAAAATGTTTCCTTAAAAGCCACAACATATTAAGAACTATTTAGTATGTTTGTGAGCATTTATTAATTAGAATAAGGTACTTTTTAATATAAAAAAATGTCCTTTTGCTATTAGGCTAAAATCAGGTGCTAATCCACTTCACTCAGCTAAATGCTACAGATCAAACACCATAATGTAAACATACACTTTCCTTTTTCGCCAAAATCTTGTTTCTACAGAATCAGACATTTTCTGCACATTTAAATATTAACACCCAAACTTACAGCAATCCAAGCATTTAACCTTAAAAGGGACAAAGGATATCTAACCTTATCAACCAGCTTTTATAGTCCTAGGACAAGTTGGAGCATGCCCAGTGTGGACACTATGGTCTGGTCCAGGTTAGCGGGACAAACAAGATAGTTTAATGATATACTACACAGCAAAAACAGGAGAGTTGAAATTTCAGAGTTAAACAGCTGAGAGTTGATTTTCACTCTTAAAGTGTAATTTTAACTCTTACAGATTTAAATGGTGTTCAGTGTTGGAGTTATTTGACAGAGTTAAATATTTCAATGTTAATCGCACTAAACCCAATAAATACTGGCCAACTCCACAGAGATTTAATTAAACTCTGCCCACTTAAACACATTATTTGCATAATGGGTGTGTCCCCCAGATCCTAACTTACCATCAGTGTGAAATTTTGCCCACCAGGGCTACCTTCCATTGGGTATTGTGCTATATTTTGTTTAATGGTTGTTTGTCTAGCCGATATATTGTAGGCTATAAGAGCAAGTTACTATCCTTTGTACAGTAAATAGTGATAAAGTGTTGGTAATGCACTAAGAAATACAATGGAAAATTACACGCTAACCTGTGCTGAAAAATAATTAAATAATAAAATGTCATATTAATTGACTAATCTCTCTCATTTATATATTTTTTTTAACTCTTTCCAGTGTTAGTGTAACAATTTAGGAAGTTAAAGAAATACAAATGTGAGTTAAAAAGGAGCTCTGGCAAGGTGTTAAATGTTTAGCTTTTTTGAAAATGTTGATTTAACTCTCTGAAAAAGAGTTAAAATCAACTCTGTGGGAGTTAATTTAACACTTGCCTTTTTGCTGTGTACATACTCCAAACAGTGTAAAATTAACACTTTAGGTTTTGCTATAACACTAATGTACAACACTAGCATGAGTAAATAGTACACTGCACAGTGTCATATTAACACTAAACATTTAACACTGCTATCAGTGGATTTTTTTTTACTCTCTTTAGAGTGGGACCATATATGCTCCAAAGGAGTGTTAAAGTTAACTCTTTAGGTGTTGATCCTGCACTGCTAATTTTACTGTGTATTCTTTCTTTTTGGATATTTCAGTGTTTTCTGGGTTTTTTTTTTTGCTCTATTTATATATGTTGTTGTGTCTTGTAGCTAATGAATCTGTCTATATTAAAATGTATACATATAAATATATAACTGAATAATGAATTATTTATTCCCCACCAAATGGTTTATTCCTGGTCGTTTGAATAAGTGGAGGCGTACATGAGCCTGTTTCTACGCTGCTTGTAGAGTCAAAAAGAAATGTGGAGAGTTGATCAATGGAAGTGTTTGTTTGGTGTGGGATTTATTTGATTCACCACCCTCTGCACAGCACCATCACCAGGCAGAGGAGCTCATTCAGCGGCAGACTGCTGTCCCAGTCCTGCTCCACAGACAGACTCCGAAAGTCTTTTGTTCCTCAGGCCATAAGACTGTTCAACTCCTCTCAGCACAGCAAACTAAAGACTCTGTGAAACTTTTTCATTCCGGCCACTCTGGCCACAACATGGACACACCCCCAGCTATGGACACACTCTCAGACTTGCTGATGCCTAGAACACTTTTTATAGTTCTACCATATTTTGCACTAGTAGTTCATTCACTAGTTAATTCATCTACTGTTTACGTATCTTTTGCACTGTTTACGTATCTTTTGCACTGCTTAATTTAAATTATTATATAACTGTGTATTTGCACTTTCTGTTTGGCTGACATCAGTTATCCTCACATTATGCACATCAACTGGTGTTCACTGTCTATTGTGTTCAACTGCACTACCTCCATTCTCCATCTCCATTACACACACACACACGAAGACTGTACATTTACACTGTATATTCTATTTAGATCTATCTATCTATCTATCTATCTATCTATCTATCTATCTATCTATCTATCTAAAGTTTTTTTTGTTGGAAATCAAAGCATATGAACAAACAGACAATAAGCAAATAGTTTTTGGGGAAAAAAATCGATTTTGTTAGACATTTGAATCATCACATATAGTAGTGGCCTATCAGTGGTCAAACATACTTGCATCCCATTATTTATCAAACTTAGACAAAAGTATTTGCATAAGACATAAAAAAAACTTAGCAATACCTTTGCAACCAAGAACTTTTCCATAGCAACCAACACCTGTACCACAGCAACAACTGATAAATTGATAAATGCATAGTATTAGTTAAAAATGTTGAAAAAAAAAAAAAAACTACTGTGGCCAAAACTCTCCCATGAGAATGCATTGAAATGTGTTAATTTACTTTTACCCCCCAAAAAATCAAACATCTCTAGATGTCACATTTATTGGAGATACAAACACCAGTTTGGCACAATCATAGAGCTAATAATTTAGCTTTATTCTTCTATTCCTAATGTTAATGAACTGATTCAATTTATGGTTTTCATAAAATTATCTTATTTTTTCTCACAGAAATGAAAGGCAGAATGTTAGCTCTGCCATAGATTCTTAAAAAATAAATACAAATTTAGATCCATAGTTTTTTTATTATTATTATTAAGAAAATCAGATGCATAATTTTTTAGATATATCAATGGAATCAATAGTAGCAAGTTATGTTTAAATGTAGTTCTTTTAACAGCATTTTTCACCACCTCTATGTTCAAAACAAAATAAACATTTTTTAAATGCACATGTATTAATTAAATATTTAAACTTTATTCAAAAGCTAAGTAAAATTAATTTAAATATACAAAAGGAATCCATATTTACAGCTCTGGAAAAAAATAAGAGACCAGTAAAAAATATGAGTTTCTTTGATTTGGCCAAATTGAAAACCTCTGGAATATAATCAAGAGGAGGATGGATGATCACAAGCCATCAAACCAAACTGAACTGCTTGAACTGCTTTTTGCAACAGGAGCGGCATAAAGTTATCCAAAAGCAGTGTGTAAGACTGGTGGAGGAGAACATGCCAAGATGCATAAAACCTGTGATTAAAAAGTAAAGAGTTATTCCACCAAATATTGATTTTTGAGGTCAGAAAGCTCTGCATCTTTTTTTTCCAGCCATTTCTCATTTTCTGCAAATAAATGCTCTAAATGACAATATTTCTATTTGGAAACTGGGGCAAATGTTGTGCTTAGTTTATAGAATAAAACAACAATGTTCATTTTACTTAATTGTATACCTATAAATAGCAAAATCGGAGAAACTGATTTACAAAACTGAAGTGATCTCTTAATTTTTTCCCGAGCTGTATTTCTTAACTTTTACGATCTATATATCCGAGGTAGGGTAGATAGGTAGGTAATTTACTAGTGAACGTTTTGATACAGACAGACAGGGGGAGCACCTGAATGCTGCACGGCTACTGGCTTCTTCACAGATTTACCCCTGGTCTCGAGCTGCCAATCAAACCCTGATCCCGCCTCCGCTCAGCCACGAGTGTTTTTTTCTCCCCCTCTGTGTGTGTGTGTGTGTGTGTGTGTGTGTGTGTGTGTGTGTGTGTGTGTGCGTGCGTGTGTGTGTGCGTGCGTGTCTCCCTCACCGGACACTCACTTTCTTCTGCAGGACAGGAGGAATCTCTCTCTCTCTCTCTCTCTCCCCCTCTCTCTTTCCCCCTTTTCTCTCCGCTCTTCAGTCCTGTTTTCCGCCGCTCTCTGCAGACATGCATCGCCGGGGAAAGGCAAAACCCTCGTGGAAAAACCTTTTGAACTTTTGCAGATGCACTTTATATTTATCTCTTCTGAGTGTGCACGCGGACCCCGCGCTCTCAGGTAGGACAACAAACTCCTTTGAACTGTTTCTCTGTCTTTTTTTTCTATCAGAGTGCGCGGAGATGCGCCTAAAGAGTGAAGTGTGGCTGAATGAATGCTCCAGGTTTACTTTCTGTGGGACTGTGGATACTTTAACGGCTAGCGTGGCTGTGTTGGGTATGAGTCTGTGTTTAGAATAAAGCTGTGTTAGATATGGGTCTTTGTTGTGATTAAGGTTGTGTTGGGAATGAACACAGTGATGGAAATTAAACTATGTTAGGAATAAGGATGTGTTGGCAATTTGACTGTGTTAGGAAAGAGGCTGAGTTTAGAATGAAGCTTTGCAGGGAATGAATCTGTGTTAGGAATGAGGCTGCGTTTAGTATGAAGTTGTGTTAGGTATGACTCTGTGTTGTGATTGAGGTTGTGTTTGTTGGTAATGAAGCTGTTTAGAATGAAGCTGTGCAGGGAATTAAGCTGTATTAGCATTGAGGCTGTGCTTAGAATGAAGCTGTATTTGGTATGAGTCTGTATTGGATATGAGTCTGTGTTGTGATTGAGGTTGTGTTGGTTATAAGGCTGTGACTGTGTTGGGAAGGAATAGTACTGGGAATTAAACTGTGTTTAGAAATAACATGTTTTAGGAATTTGACTGTGTTGGGAAAGAGGCTGTGACTGTTAAAGATGAGTATGAGAAAGAGGTAGTGTGAGGCAGTGTTGGTAGTGAGGCAGTATATAGAAAGAGGCAGTGTTGATAGTGAGTCTGTATAGAGAAAGAGGCAGTGTGAGGCATTGTTGGTAGTGAGGCTGTATACGGAATGAGGCAGTGTTAGTAGTGAGGCAGTATAGAGAAAAAGGCAGTATGAGGCAGTGAGAATGAGGCAGTGTTGGAAGTGAGGCACTATAAAGAAAGAGGCAGTGTGAGACAGTGTTGGTAGTGAGGCTGTATGGAGAAAGAGGCAGTGTGAGGCAGTGAGAATGAGGCAGTGTTGGTAGTGAGGCTGTATGGAGAAAGAGGCAGTGTGAGGCAGTGTTGGTAGTGAGGCTGTATGGAGAAAGAGGCAGTGTGAGGCAGTGAGAATGAGGCAGTGTTGGTAGTGAGGCTGTATGGAGAAAGAGGCAGTGTGAGGCAGTGTTGGTAGTGAGGCTGTATGGAGAAAGAGGCAGTGTGAGGCAGTGTTGGTAGTGAGGCAGTATAGAGAAAGAGGCAGTGTGAGGCAGTATAGAGAAAGAGGCAGTGTGAGGCAGTGTTGGTAGTGAGGCTGTATGGAGAAAGAGGCAGTGTGAGGCAGTGTTGGTAGTGAGGCAGTATAGAGAAAGAGGCAGTGTGAGGCAGTATAGAGAAAGAGGCAGTGTGAGGCAGTGTTGGTAGTGAGGCAGTATAGAGAAAGAGGCAGTGTGATGCAGTATAGAGAAAGAGGCAGTGTGAGGCAGTGTTGGTAGTGAGGCAGTATAGAGAAAGAGGCAGTGTGAGGCAGTATAGAGAAAGAGGCAGTGTGAGGCAGTGTTGGTAGTGAGACAGTATAGAGAATGAGTCTTTAGCGATGCTCCGGAATGCTAAAGAAAAGTCTAAAGTTTGAGTGGAACCAGATGTGGAGGGAGAGGGGGAGGGGAGGGGAGGGGAGGGGAGCTGTGAGTTTTTTTTCTCTTTTTCTCCGTTTAATGGGCTTTATTGGCACGACAGCTTCACATGCAATATTGCCAAAACATCAAAACAGTTGCAGTGGATGCTGTGGCAGCATTGGCAGTTATAAGACATTCATAACAACTCTATGGCAGGCAGATTTAGCCTAACATCATACCAGCCATGTGAGTCCTAACTCAGTATTATGAGTAAAATGTCAAATTTCACATCTCTGCAATGAATTTTAACAGTACAATCTCATATATCAGTTAGGAGCCATTATAACTAGTCATAATCTTAACTCTTTAAGACCCTCCAATACAATGGACATCATGTATTTTATTTATTTTTTCTTAAGTTTTGTTGCACATTACGCTATTTGAGAGCTGTTGTCCATCAGAATGGGCCATTAACTAACCAACATATGTGAACATATTAATAAACCAATGAAACAGTAGCTTGGTCCCGTTCTATGCACAAGGAAAACAGTAGTACTAGAGCTATTGAGGCCATTGAAGTAACAGCTAATTTTATTATTTTTTTAATTAATCATGTTTTTTTACTGTTTAGGGATAGTTTATGTAATATAAAGGTCAATATAATATATATATATATATATATATATATATATATATATATATTACACACAGGCTTTCCAGAGCAATAGGAATAAAAAAAGGAATAATAATAAAAAAAACGAATCATTTAGTTAATTTTATTTATTTGCGACATAAACTTTTCTGTGCATTACAGACAGAAATCAGCATTCTTAAAAAAAAATTCTATCACTGGAGATAATTCAGGTCTAAAAGGGTTCATATATTTAGGACTGGTCATATGTTTCCAATGATTTACATGGGGATTTACTTGAAAAAATTGCACATTCTATAATGACTTTTTACTTTTTTACTAGTTGTAATTTTAGATATCTACATTGTAATTTAATATACAGATAGTTTTATGTGGTTGAGGATTTTGCTTTTTACATTAATGTTGATGATTATGTAAAAATATTAGATAAAAATATATCTGTTGGTGTCTTTAGTAACAGATAGGGACAAAATATATTACTTAATTATTGTTTTTTTTAAATCCCAGAAATGTTTGTCATTTTTTTTTGTAAAAAATGTCTCTTTACATTTGCACTAGAGAAAATCCTGATAATGATAGTAATGCTACAGTTAGCCTAAACTGCTTTGTTTATGCTACTGTTAGTTAGTTAGCTAGCCTGTGTTGTGGCTAGCTACAGAAGACAGTTCAATGTTAGTTATATATATATATATATATATATATATATATATATATATATATATATATATATATATATATATACTGTATTTTCTCTTTTAAAGACAAAAGTTCTGTTTAATTAAGCCTAATAGACACAAAAAGCAGCATTTTTAAAGCCTGGTTTGATGCTAGTTCCTCTTGTGCAAATTCATGAGACAGACCTATGTGTCACCTCTGTGTCAACAGCTGCCATGGCTTCAGCTCAGCCACATTTCAATGGGAGGCACATTAAAAACCCTAAAGTAACACATAAAACAATCCACAGAGGGTGTTAAAGGAATGTTTTTAGTTCAACAGTTCTCATTGCCGCTCTTTTTTTTTCAACACTTTTGTAAGACACAACAGTCAGAAGGAGAAAGGTAACTGAGTTTGTGTTCGGTTAAAGAGAGGTTTTGTATATAAATCATGCTGTCTGCTTTATAAAAATAATTCATAACTTAAAATGGGCCCTGAAAAGGCTCTGTTATTCAACCTAAACAAAAACATTTGTCATTTTAATACATTTTTATGACAGTGTGTGAGAGTGTGTGACCTCAGCCCAAAAGATTGATGGTGGCAAACATCATGATAAATGAGATTACAGTAGTGCCCATACCCTCTTTGTTTGCAACCATTCTTTTGTAATGATGTGTGCAGCATGTGGTTTTGCATTGTCTTGTGGAAAAGTGTATTGACATCCCTGGTAAAGGGAAGGGGTCAACTTGAAGTACTTTACTTTACTACTAGATGGACATTTCTGCAATAATGCTGCATCACAGAAGTGTACTGATACAACCCCCATATCATGACAGACCCTGCCGGCCTTTGGACTTATTGCTGATAACAGTCTTGTCCTTTTTTATCTTTAGTCTAGAGCAGGGGTGTCCAAAATTTTTGTTGGGGGCCAGAAGGAGAAATATATTTGAAGTCACGGGCCACAGACTCTGTAATAAAACAAATAATGAAATATACCACTTTAAATAATACTTTTTCCTGATTACTTTCATTTACACACCATTTTACTTGACTTACTATCTTTATCTATCTTTGACAGTGTTGTGTAAACTAAGATTTTTCAAATTGATGTTTCATTTCATAATGTCTCTTAATGTTAAACTCCTTAATTATGACAACCTTTAGACTCTTTGGCCCTTTTTTCTGCGCTACAACTGAACACTCTCTCTGCTTTTAGACTCTTTGGTCTGTTTTTCTGCGCTACAACTGAGCACTCTCTATGCTTTTAGACTCTTTGGCCTGTTTTTCTGTGCTAAAACTGAGCACTCACCCCTTTTTTAGACTCTTCGGCCTGTTTTTCTGTGCTACAGCTAAGCACTCTCACCACTTTTAGACTCTTTGGCCCGTTTTTGTACGATACAACTGCGCACCCTCTCCGCTTTTAGACACTTTGGCCTGTTTTTCTGCGCTACAACTGCGCACCCTCTCCGCTTTTAGACACTTTGGCCTGTTTTTCTGCGCTACAACTGCGCACCCTCTCCGCTTTTAGACTCTTTGGCCCGTTTTTCTGCGCTACAACTGCGCACCTTCTCCGCTTTTAGACTCTTTGGCCCGTTTCTGACACCTAGCGTTCAAACTTTGAATCTCACATTATAAAAGCCTGCTTAACGGCGGGCCAACTTTCATTCTGTTTCTAAAATACCTCGTGGGCCACTCCAAAAAAAGGAAACGGGCCATAGTTTGGACACCCCCGGTCTAGAGCTTACAACATTCATTTCTTCCAAAAAAGATCTGGAATGCTGATTTGTCTGACCACAAAACACATTTCCACTGTGAGATAATCCATCCCAGTTGAGGGGTGAATTATTCTCTGTCAGTGCCACGTAAACAAAAATGTGAGAGTGTTGTGTAACACCAGTACTAATTCTAACTACTTTTAGGTCAGTGTAACCTTGTGCTTATGTTAATCTGCACATTTCCGAGGAGGTTGAATGATTGATGGTGGCAAACATAATGAGAAATGAGATTACAGCAGTGCTTTGGCATGCAGTCACCTCTTATCAAACAAATAAATATCAAGTTGCAGCTGTAATGTCAATTTAAAAGTCAATATCTGCCCTTCGGGTCTTCGGAACATGTAAAGTCATTGGACGGCGAGGGCTGCTGTTGTAATTTCCATGATGTGGACGAGTAGTGATGGCGAGTGGAAACCACAGGACTCAGACCCGAGGCCATTTTCTGATCCAGAAGCTCTCTGCACCAGTGCTTCATTTAGCTCTATCGACTCAGTCAGTCATGTAACCAAAGCACAGCTGATTCTTGCTCAGCGCTCGCTGGCTCAGGCTGAGGGAGTGGAGAAACAAACAGCTGCCGGAATTTCCTGTGTGTTGGTTTTCAGTGTTTACAGAACAAAAGGATCATCTATAGAAACCCCTGGCTTCTCTCTTCCTTCTATCGCTTCTTGGTTCTGTTTTCTTTTTCTGTCTCTTCCCTTTTCCCTCGATCCTTTTCCACACTCCTTCACACTCAACCCCCCAACTCTAACATCTGTCATAATAAAACCTTCGGTGAGCTGGTGGAGGCAGAAGCAGAACATGAGAAGACCACAGTATAATGGATGACTAAGCTCACACTCTACCAAGTGAGCTGCTGCATGGCCCTCACAGGCCGTCCAGCACGCAAGCTTGTTTTAACTTCCTTCTGTCATGTTTGTTCTTTTTGCAGAACCTGGCATCAGAAAAGTTGGAACAGTATGGAATTTAAATAACTAAATAAAAAAAAACTTTTCAGAAAGTTTCTTATATTTACTTACATTTTTTATTTCATTGAAGACTATGTTGATATGCATCCATTCCTGCATTTCAGGCCTGCAACACATTCCAAATAAAGCATTTATCCATTTATCACGTTGTCATAATGCTCACGATGCCGTATGCTCATGATCACAACAGATGTTTTTGCATGAAGGATACAAGGAGATTAAGTTTTTCGGTACCACTTTAAAACAAGACTACCTTTATAAAGGGTTTATAAATGGTTTACAATTAGTTTAATGCAGTAAATGCCTTACAAATCATTACTAATCAGTTATAACACATACGTAGAAAGGGAAACAATGACCTGTTGTTTGCCAAATAGTGAACCCACAGCCATCTACATTGTTGCCCTTTCTATGTATGTGTTATAACTGATTATTAATGATTTTTTAAGGCATTTACAACCTAATTAGTAACCATTAATAACTAATTGTAAACTAATTGTAAACCATTTATAAACCCTTTATAAAGGTAGTCTTGTTTTAAAGTGGTACCTGTTTTTCTCTTGCTATTTTTGTCACATTCTTTCTTCTTTCTTTCAAACGTCTCCAAATGTCTAAATGTGTGCAACAGAACAGGGTGTTTTTCGTATTTATGTTTCACATTATTCACACATTCTCTATTCTCTATAAGTCAAGACTGCAGCCAATAAGAATCTTCTTCCACAGCCATGTCTTTGTAATGTATGCAGCATGTGGTTCTCCATTGTCTTGTTGAAAAATGCATGGATGTCCGTGGAGAAGATGTTGTCTTAATGGCAGCATATGTTGCTCTACAATCTCAAAAAACTTTCTTCATTCACACTGATATAACCCCGTGCTATGGCAGAGCCTGGCCTTTGGATGTCTTGCTGATAACAGTCAGGATTGTCCTTTTTATCTTTGGTCAAGAGCCAATGACATCCATTTCTTTCAAAAAAGATCTGGAATGCTGATTCGTCTGACCACAATACACATTTCAGCTGTGGGATAACCCATCCCAGATGCAACAGAGCAGTTAATGTTTTGTACAGTAAAGTTTTAAGTGTCATTTTTGTGAATGTAACTCTTTTTTTTGTATTGTAGTTCTTGACAAATGATTTCCCAAGTAATCCTTTGCCCATGTGGTTTTATTAGCTGGTGTTGAAGGACGGTTCTTGATGCAGTGCTATCTCAGGGATTGGAGATCACGGGTGATGGAGAAATATGCAATTCCCTTCCAACCTGTCTTTGAGGAACATTGTTTTAAAATATTTCATTCATTTTCTCATGCACTTGTTTAAAAGCTGGAGATTTACAGCCCTGATCTGTTCTCTTTAGAGATTTGAGAAGTATCGAGGCTTCTTCTCCCCCGTGTCCCACCATTCATGTAACATACACATCAAGTAAAATCCTACCGTTTGCACTCTAAGCCCAACGTGAAATCATTTTGTTGTGCAGTAAAATGTCTCAAACAGCACCAAACTACTAAGCATCTTTAGCCGACTGGTCACCAGATAAACTAGCCGCTCTAGCCCAAATCAATGATAGATAACGTTTTTTTTTATAATGAATTGTTCCACGTGCGCTAAAAAGTGCCCTTTTTCACCCCTGAGCACTTGCCCCCCCAAATGTCTTTGCACGCCACTGTTTATAACCAAATAATGATTATATTATAACAATGTGTTTTAAATTACAATAAAATAAAATGTATTTTTAACTCTTTATTATTCCTAAACTGCCTTCCACCGAATTTCTTTGAAATGTGTTGCAAATGCAGAAATAGATGGGATTGTACTGACAGTATTGAAAAAATGAAATGAAGCAGAGCAGACAAAACATGAAATATATTATATTTATACTGTCTGCAATCAAATAAAATTCAGAGTAAATGTATGAAACACTGCATGTTTTCTATTTGTATTTCTCATTACACCCACTGTATTTACAGTAGAGACCTGGAATAATTGTTGAAATACTTTCACAGCAATTTACTGTACCACATTAAACCAAAATTACTACAGTATGCTGTGACTTTACAGAAACTGAGACCCCAGGGTCATAGTGATAGAGCTCCATTTCTCCAGTTCACAGCAATAAGTCATCTT
The DNA here is from genome assembly GCF_023375975.1 of Astyanax mexicanus. Taxonomy (NCBI): domain Eukaryota; kingdom Metazoa; phylum Chordata; class Actinopteri; order Characiformes; family Acestrorhamphidae; genus Astyanax; species Astyanax mexicanus. The sequence goes on along the minus strand of NC_064426.1, from coordinate 35,995,733 downwards.
CAAGAACTGACTGTTCACCAATTAGTCATGGTAAAGTTATAGCTGTTTAGTGTATTGTTATATTCTTGATCATTCCTGACAGAACTAGTGTAAGTTACAGTACCAGTCAAAAGTTTGGACACACCTCTTCTCATTCAGTCTGGTTTTTTTTTATAATTTGTTACATTGTAAATTAAATATTTAAGACACTAAAGCTATACAGTAGGGGTGGGCAATATTATATCATATACAAAATATTGTGACACAGAAATATCATGATATTAAAAATCCACATTGTGATAATAGGGCTGTTCTGTCTTAAAAGTATTCTATTATTTTCTGTGAAGCTTTAGGTGTATTTATTGTATAATTCTTTTAGTTTGCAGTTTATATGCATGCACTAAATATTCTGCAATATTATTTGCTGCATTATATTATTTTATGCTATATTATTTATTTTGCCACATTATGATTATACTGTTATATTATTATACTATATTCCTGAAATGAATGAATTATTTTAGTTTTCCTATATCGCCAAGTATATCGTTATCACAAAAATACCCTGAAATATCGTGATATAATTTTAGAGCCATATCGCCCACCCCTACTATACAGGAACGCATGTAGAATTATTCTGTAAATAAAAAGTGTTAAACAAACCAAAATATGTTGTATACTTTAGATTCTTCTATGTAGCTACGTTTAGCTTTGAGGACAGATCTGCACAATCTTGGTATTTTTTTATTAAGATTAAAAGGTAATATATGTAATTAAGATTACATAAATATACAGCATTAAATACAGTATGCAAAAAAAGCAAATTACTAATACAAAATACTGTATTTTTTTTGCACTATAAGAAACACTTAAAATCCTAAAATGATTTACAAAAATAATCAAAATGCTCCTTATAATCTGGTGTGCCTTTTGTATGAATTTTACCAGTCAGGTTGTAAGGAGCAGTAAAGCCACTTCGCTGAAGTACAGCATTATACAGGGGTTTCAGTTTAGTTCTCCAGCACGGAGTCTGGAGCAGTATTAGCATTAGCCGGTAACCGCACTAAGTATCTTTGTAGATTAACATTAACAGTACTTGTTTGACTTCAAAATATATATTTTTTAAGAATAACAGTTTTGTTTTAAAAAAGTTTTACCACTTTACCACTAGCCATTTTACAGATATGGTTATACAATATAATGTTATAACACACCAATAATATTACTTATATTAATACAATTCCTTTTTAAAGTAACTAAATGATACAGCTTTTCTTTTTAACCAAAGTAAGCTTAATACTTAAAAACGCAGATTTTTTTTCCCCTATATGGTGCAAACGCTAACTTTGCTAATACATTGAATTATTCGGCTTCCCTTACACATACACTTTAACACTGTCGCTTCACCAGCACTAAACTTTAGCAGACCTGACAGGCATGTGCTGTGCCGAGACCGTGGCTAATTATCTAAATGACAGGATTCTCCCGCAGGCTAAATTTGACCCTGTGTTTTAACTGCTGCTGTGGATGTGTGAGGTGGCGTGGCAGGAGGAGCGGTTAGCATGCTAGCACTGAGAAACTCCTCTTTGGCCACATGCACGGCATATCAAATCTGCAGTACCTTGATAAACGCCCTGTGCTCTGTGAGAGTTACAGTGAAGCCAGAATGATTTGAATCTCTGAAAGTAGGTTCCCCGCACTTAGCCGCTAATGAAGCCAAAAGCAGCATTATGTAAGTGAGCCCCCTCTGAGGAGGTTCATGTGGCCGTCCAATCAGCCAGCAGCATTAGCTTTCAGACAGCATGTGCTGCCAGTGGCCTTCACTACCCAGTTAGAGGGCTTTAATCTTCAGGAAAGCTTTTGAATAATCAAATCAAGGTTTAGTACCTTTTTGTGTGTACATGTCTATACACAACCTTCTCATTCAGGGTTTTATTTGGGTTTTTTCTACATTGTAAATAAATACTTAAGTCATAAGAAAACATAATAAAGAATTTAGTAAACCTTAAAGGGTTAAACTCATATCTGGGGTGATGTTAACTTGCGGATTCTGATTCTGAGGCTAAACCTATCCTGTGCAACAGAGATAACTCTTGGTCCTTCTTTTCTTGGGGCAGTCCTGATGAGTGCCAGTTTCATCATACAGTTTTTAAAGGTCTTTGACACTGCAATTGTGGATAATTTCAAAGTTTCTAATTTTTTAATTTACTTAGTTGAGTAGTTATTGCCATATGGATCAGAACATTACTCAAATAAAGGCTCTTCACTGTATACATGTAACTCTCCCTTTTTACAGCTTTACAACTCTCAAACACTCAAATTAAAAAAGCAAGAAATTCAGGTAATTAACTCAGTTAGTTAACTAAAAGTAGTTAACTAAAAGTTCAGCACAGCTGTTAACTGAAAGCCTGAATTCCAGGTGACTCTATCTCATAAAGCTGACTGAGAATATCCAGCCAAGATGTGAAAAGATGTCATCTAAGCAAGATGTGCCTACTTTAAATTTTCTAAAATATAAAAAAAAATTCTGGTTTGTTTAACACATTTTTGTTTAGTAAGTAATTCCAAATGTTTTTCTTCATAGTTTGGGTGGCTTTAATGTTAATCTACAGTGCAGAAACGTTTGACTACTACTGTATAAATAAATATATCTCAATATATTTGTTCGTATAGTGTTCATTGGCATGCAAAATGTCATGGGAGAGCAGCATGAACTGTTGCCTCAGGTATTAGTATAAGTTAGTTAATTAGTATAAGAATTCAAACAAGGTCAGATAATGGGTGCCAGATGAATGGAACATTCCATTTCCAAGTTGTGCAGTTATTTAACTTTCCTCAGTTCACACGACTTGTGCATGTGCATACTAGGAACACTGGCCACAGAAGCCATTACCACTCACAGTGGACAGCATAGTAGTGTGTGGTAATGATTGTGAGCGGTTGTGCAGTGTCTGGTATACACTACAGTAGAGTTGTCCATGTAAAATCACATCCACATTTAGTGCAGAAGGCCTCACACACATGATTTTAATTCTTGTACCATGTCATTTATCATTTTAGGTGTATATAATACTGTTATATTGCTTGACTTGAGTTGAGTTTGCGAATTTTCATACTTGGACCTCCTGGATCTCTGTTAATTCAGTAGTAGTCAAGTAAAACCAAGTATATCCTGTGCACCATGTGGGATAAATGGCACTTCATAAGAAAAAAAGGTGATATGCCCAATTTATAATAAAACAGCATCGTAAATGGTATCTTTCTGTTTTCTTAATCCATCAAGAGGCAACCGAGCTCTCTCCTCCAGTGCAGCACATCTCTGCAGCTGTGGTAGATTATTGCACAGGGATTTCATCATGAAATTGCTTGCATTTCTTTTTTGGAATTTCCATATTATCAATACTATGCAGGAACCGCTCTCGCCAATTTCAGTGTGTCAGTATTAAGATGGTTTGAAGTGAATCGCAAAAACGTCCGTCGCCTTCACCCGGCTGCGGCTAATTGCTCAGCCTGCAGTGCTAAAAAAGAAGCCTTTGAAGTTTACAAGACGGCTCAGGAGACGGCTGTCTTTAAAGGTGGCTTTCTGCCTATTGTGATGTAATAAACGGTGTCTGGCTTCCACTAATCACAGCGCTCCCCTGGGTCACGTGACGCGCACGTTGAGTCGGGAGAAGGTGAATTGGGTTCAGCAGGAGAACGAGGGGTGAAAACACAGATGGAAGGAGTCATCTAATCCATGCCTGTCACAGATTGGGTTCATTAAATGCAGAATCGTTGCCTCATGGAAAGATTCGTCCTAGTTCAATACTTCTTTTTCTGTTCTCCTTTTTTTTCTGATTGGATTTTTCCAAAGACTCACCACTGCCAGGGCTTTGTCCTAGTTAGCATGCATTGGTGGCGTGAGTGCTCTGGAGTTCTCATGCAGTGAGCTAACCTAGCATAGTGTATAAAAGCATATGCATACGCTTTAAGGACAAAAAAGTATGAAATTTAGTATTAAAAAGACAATATCCTGCATTTGTTGGAGTAACTAACTCCATAAAAAAGCTTTCTACTAGATTTTGATGTGCTGTGAGGATTTGCTTGCATTACTGAGGTCAATTGATATTAGATTATCTGATATCTCCACCTCATCTCATCCCCAACTAGCCAACTCAAGATTCTAAAAGTAGTGTATTGGATGGTGCACCATCATTCGAGAGAGCACAGTTAGTTCCACTACTCTAAAGCTCAATGCTGGGGCCATTAGGGTTATGCTAGGGTATTATCTGCTCTAGAGTGTGCTACGCTATTGGCATTTTGTCTCTACAAACTGTGTGTATGCATTTGTACTTCTGTTTCACTGTTCATTGGTGCAGCTTAAAGTAACTGAATGTATTCATTAAAAAGGGTGGTCACAGATATTAGTGCATTAGTGCAGACATGCATTACTGCATTACTATCAGCTCAATCTGCATTTAATCCATTTGTGGCAGTGATTGAAGTAGAACATGTTGTTTTTTATTGTTTTCAAACTGCATTCCAGTTGGCAATAGTGGGGTCAAAGCACACTGTGCCATTATGGAGCCAGTATCACAGATAAACAACATTAACAGTGTGAATAAGACTTGCCTAATTTATATACTATCATAAACATTAAGGCAGGTCAACTTAAAATGATAATTTGATTGATTAGACTGAATGTCACTTTTTGAGTTCATTTTACTTAGTTTAGACACAAACTCATATTTTTTAGTTCTGTATCGCAGTATTTTTAATAATATATAGAGCCAGGCCTTAAAACATTAGTAAATAAGCTCTGGGTGCAGCTGAAATTTGATGGGATGGCCATAAGTATTTGGACAAAGGGCTGATGTAATCGACAATGTGGATTACTTACATTTGTCAACTACAAATTTCATTGTCAACTAATTATTAATTTGTAACAGTACTGCATTACACAAATTGCTGGGGACAGAACCAGTTTACAGTCAATTTAAACTGGGTCTTCAAAAGTGCTCAAACACAACAGATTTTACATATTTACTCACTAAATATTAGAACTTTCCACATTTAAACAACATCTGGTTATTTAAACTTCTTTTAAATCTCATATCCAGCTGTTTCTGTCCTATTTACTGATGGAGGACACGGCAAAAATAATCGTTGACTAATCGGAAAAATAATAAAAAGATTAGTCGACTACCAAAATAATCATTACTTGCAGCCCTAGTGACTAAAAGAATTCAGCCTCTGCATTTAACCCATTTGTGGAGGTGACAACACACACACATACTAAAGTGATTAGGGCAGCGTGAACACACTCAAAGCAGTGGGTAGCCACCACAGCCCCCCTGGGGGGTAATTGGGGGTAGTAGGAGCCTTGCTGGAGGGCACCACTGCTCTCTGCTGTGACTGCTGGGCCTAGGAATCAAACTACTGATGTTACAGTCCCAACTAGTGACCTCTTACCCGTATGCCTCTCTTTTATAGTTTACTTTCTTTTGGCCATACTTATGTAGATGTACATTATTTAATATTTAATTCAAATGGAAATGATGCATATGTGCACATCTGAATACACATAAATTCAATCTTCTCCCATTTGTAGTCGAGAGGGCCGAAAAGGAAGGCAGTAATTATATCTGCTTACACTGCCTGAAATACACTCTCCACACTCACACACACACACACACACACGGACACAGAGTGGCACACATTTCTCAAAACACAGACACACACTCTTGTCTGTAAAGAGTTACGGCTTCACTCCAGCTGGTGGTTCACTCAGGCCCATTGTGTGCTCCGGGGGCAGCGGGTGGGTGAGCTGACCGCAGTCTGACCAGACCGTTCACTCAAAATCAGAGCAGGAAGGCAGGAGATATTAGTGGCAAGCTGCGGGCTGGCTGCCTTTGTCCCCGGTTCGACTTTATGTGTGTTTATGGAAAAACCTTTACAGGTCCATAGCAATTATCGTCATCATCATCATCATTAGTTGTGGTACTGAGCTCATACTCATGATGATGCATGTAGGGGGATGTGCTGAGTGCTGGATATTGTTATTTTTACCCTTGTAAACAGCACAGCTACAAGCCTTAATAATAAGAATGCAATTTGAAAGTGATTTAATCAAGAGGGTACTATACTACTGTATCAGTACTTGTGTATAAATGATACGTATTCTTTTAAGATACATGTTAACAGTGGCGTGCAGTGAAAATAGTGGGTACCCCTTCTGCAACCACCCGCCCCCCACCTGACCGACACATTGATAAATATTACAATAACTATATATTCTCTGTTTTGACTTAGTTATATGAACTTAATACACATTAACAGCCCACAAATACAACTACAAACTACAAAAGTATACAATAGACGCAACAATCAATGCTTAATGTTCCTACAAGTACAGGCGTTCAACAAATATCACTCATTTGTATGCCTACAGGACGCCAGAGCAGCCAAAACATTAAGTACACATAAAACTCACCACTCAGGCAGCCTATTACTTTGTTTCACGTTGAAGGGCAGCCTTTAAAAAGGCTTTTTAATATAATATGACACAATATCTGTCTTATTTCCTTGATAGTAATTAATCCAGCATGCGCCCTCCGTTTTACGACAAGTAATCAATGCACGTAGCGTAACCCCTTCACCACAGCGCAGAGAAGGGGTTAGACAGCCAAGGCCCCGCCCTCGCTGTAAAAATTATGAATCTGATTGGTTAGATTGTCCTACGACGTTGCTAACAGACTCATTACTACACCCTTCTCAAAATCAGAAGAAGGGGCAGGCAGTCACGCGGGGGCAGAAGCCATTTTAAAAAGCTTTGATTGGTTAGAACTGCTGTCAGTCAGATAAGAGTCCTGTAGCAACTAAAAAACACAGACTAATGCTTTAAATTAGTTGCTGTTTTTTATTTTAGTTAATGTATAAAATAAATGCTTTCACATACAATAATTATATTATATATTTCCTGATAAAAAGAAAAAATGTAATTATTTACATGCACTTTTTGTCACCCCTTTTCTGAAGGGTTAGAAGGGCCTCACTGCACACCACTGCATATTAAAAAAAAGGTATTTACGTACTGGAACAAAAGGAAAATGTTGTGATGAACAATGTGCACAATTATTACTAACTGAAGAATCATATTTGCTCATATTTGTTTTTTTGTCTAAAATGGCTGTAAAACATGCTCATGTCTATTGTCTTCATATTACAATGCAATTATACAAGTGGCAATTACAAGGGTCCAAGCACAATTTGCCATTATAGAGCCAGTAGCACATAAAATTCATTAACAGAGTAAATAAGACTAAGGGTGTGTTGAGGGGAAATATTGTTATTTTTAACCTTTTAAACAGCTACATACCTTATATATAATAATAATAATAATACGCCTGCAGTATATAAGGTTAACTCAAGAGGGTACCATACTATAAGTACTTAAGTGTTTATATGATAGTATTCATTAACGTTGCACACTTTTGCGTAATTGTATTAACACTATGTTTATGCTATAAGCATACTGACCACTGCAGACCAAAGGTCAAGATTGAGCCCATAGTGTTTATTTTTGTATGTGTTTTGATAAATAATAATACTAGTACTGTATTGTATTGCTTACAAAGGAAACTTCTATAAAGCGATCATTAGGAACCAAGGCATCTAGTTCATATTTAGCTTTAATCTGAAATTAATGCAAAACTTGTTGATTTCTACCTGTTCAATTGCAAGTGGCAATTACTTGGGTCCAAGCACTTGTTTCTTATATGTTTCCATATCTGAGAAAGAACAAAGAAAGGTAAATTTACTCAGAACTGTGTTTTTAATTAGAGTGATTAAACAGCTCTAAAGTGGCCCTACAGTCTAACTGCTGCTCGCCATGTTTAAATAGATCCCAGACCCCACGTTTAAAGCCCAGCACCAGAATCATTGTCCTGATACAAAATAACTAGTTTTTAAACTCTGTCACTTTGTTTTCCTGTGAAGGAAATGTTACCTCTAAGTGCCTATTAGGGGTGGGCGATGTGGCCCTAAAACAATATCATGATATTTCATGGTATTTTCGTGATAACGATACTCTTGGTGATATGACAAAACACTTAAGCAAAAAAAAAAAAAAAAAAATCAAGAATAAACAAAATGAAAATAAAAAAAATACATTTTATTATTGCATATGATATAATATGGCACACCCCTTACTAAGATATTACAAAAATACAAGTAATATTTTTGTCTAGTGCCTATCACAGTATTTAGCAATGCAGTATTAATCTACCCATGAATTCTTAGCACTTTTATATTATATTATTTTTTCACGCAGGCCAAGTAGATACCTCAGTAAATGAGTGTCTTGCTACTTGCTGAGTCATAACTGAATAATAGAAAGTGTGTGTTTGCTGTAGGTTCGCTGTAGTGTGGCGTCCACTGTTTATCCTTTTTTCTCCTCTCCTCTTTTTTTCTCTTTATTCAGGCTCTGAGGTCAGTGTGGGGAGTGTGTGTGTTTGGTTTGGGGCTTTGGGTTGGTTCTCCACCACTGTCCACTACAGCTGTGTTTTTGCTACCCTAACATTCTCTCTCTCCCTCTCTCTCTCTCTCTCTCTCTCTCTCTCCCATATCTCTTTGCTGTTCTAGTCTTACTGTCTTTCCTCTTTCTCTGTGCATATTACCCTCACCCCCCACTCCATTAATCCCCCTATCCGCTTCTCTGAGTAAATTACTCTCTGTCTCTCGCTCATTTTTCTCTCTCTCTCTCTCACTCTAATAATCCCCCATTTCCTTATCTGTGGATATTACTTTCTTAGTTCCTCCCACATCTGTTTATCTTTGTATACTTTGCTCTTCTTCTTTTTCTATCTGTCTAATAATCGCCACATTGTTTTCTCTGTGTATATTAAGCGCTTGCTCTATCTCTGACTATTACTCTTTCTACCTCTCTTTTTATTGCTCTCTCTATTCTACTCATTTCTTTCTGTCTATATTATTCTATTCTTTCTGTTCTGTTCTATTACTCTTTATTTACTCTTTATTATTTCTACTACCCTACTTTTTTCTCTGCATATCTCTTTTACTATTAATCTCTCTCTCTTTCTTCTCTTTCATTTTTTTTGAATCTCTCTTTTAAATCAAATAAAAAAAACAACAAAAATAATACTTTTAATAATAATAATAATAATAATAATTATAAAACGTTTACTCTGAATTTGTTGCAGATTTGTCTGAATATTTTCCACCAGTTATATCCTCTTCATTTTCTCAGCATTGCTCTTAGTGTGGGGAAGGTGATATTTTTAAAAAGTAAAATTTATGAATAAATGTTGTTAGTCTCTCCATCAATTTCTCTCTATCTATATATAACACTTTTTTCTCCGTGCTCTGTTTTGCTCTCTCTATTTCTCTCTTGATCTGTTTTTATTCTATTCTACTCTACACACACACACACACACACACACACAAAACAAACACTTACCCCTCTAAGAGATTGAAGAAGAGTGGGATGGAGTCATGAAAGGAAACCACAGTAACTTTTGGGTGGGCTAGAGATTGTTTTGGCTTCCAGCATTGGCTTCTCTCTGTCCCTGTTTCTCTCTCTCTCTCTTTCTCTCTCTCTCTCTTTTTCTCTAATTCTTTCTTTGTCTCTGTATTTTTTGGTCTTCATAAAATAAAGGTTCTTTCATAGCTCAGTTTACTGCTGGCCTCTCACCTCTTCCTATTTTTAAAGCAGCAGTCTTTAAGATTTTTCTTTTAAAATGCATTTCTGAGTAGGAAATAAATGGAATGTAGGTTCTTCTGGGCATTTTCTTTCAACGTCTTACCGAGTGCTTTTACTGGTTACTTAAGCGAACTGCAAACTGCACCTTTTCTAATGATTCTTATACAATAGCAACTGCAAACATGGAGATATTAGAATGACAAACTCAGTGATAATCTGCTACCTCATCTCACTTCATTAAACTAAAGAAACACAGAATTAGAACTAAAAATAACTGCCCTTGTCAAAAGAGCATACAACGGCTAAAATCACCCAGTTCATCCTTTCTAAAAGTATTTTTAAAGGTGCTTTTCTGCTACTCATTCTTTCCCAAAAGATAATTTTTATTTATTTTATTTATTTATACAGTTTATTTCAGTGTGCTTTGCCTGTATGTTTGTGTTTAGAACTTAAATTACACTCTAAATTACGATGTGTTGCAAAGCCAAAGCATCCAGCAGCAGAGCTCAGAGACGATCTGAGAAGAGCTGACTGAATAACGTCCAAAAACTTTACTGAACATTCACCACATAGTCTTCCACTGTGGAGAGGAGGCCATCTCAGGTCACAGCTCAGCAGCTTTTATGAACGACTCTCTCTCTCTCTCTCTCTCTCTCTCTCTCTCTTTCTTACACACAAATACACTGTTAGACACACAAATTATCACCTGGATATCTGGAAGCATTTGATTTGACCATGTGGAAAAACTTTGCTATTCTCAGAGAGAACCAGTCTATAATTAGCAAAAATGAGTCTAGGCCCAAAACAAAAGTATGTGTGTGTGTGTGTGTGTGTGTGTGTGTATGTATGTGTGTGAGTGTGTTTGCATGACCAGATTAGGCCTGTGTGTGTTCGTGCTCAGTGTGTTAGTGTGTGCTTATCAGCAATTTTATTATTTTTATTAGACTGAAGCACTGATTTTCTAGTATTTATGTAGTAACTGCATTATCTATCTTTTTCTTTTTCTCTATTCTGTGACTCTGTCACTTTCCTCTTTCTCTCTTTACTGTCCATCTCCGTTTCTGTCTGTACATCTATCTCTACCTCTCTCTCAAACTCTCTATCTATATTACTATATCTTTCTCTGTCAACATCTCTCCCTATTCGCAATCTCTCTTTCACCTATCTCTCTTTTCTCGTAACATCTCTTTCTATCTTGCTCTATCTCTCCCCATCTTTCTCCATCTCTCTATATGGCTCTCTTCTTTCTCTTGATCTGGTAAATTGAATACTCTAAACTGATCTGGTAAATTGAATACTGTAAACTGATCTGGTAAATTGAATACTGTAAACTGATCTGGTAAATTGAATACTCTAAATTGATCTGGTAAATTGAATACTCTAAATTGATCTGGTAAATTGAATACTCTAAACTGATCTGGTAAATTGAATACTCTAAACTGATCTGGTTAATTGAATACTGTAAATTGCCCAGATATGGATTGGCACTCTGTCCTGGGTAAATGCTGTAGTGCCCGATGCACGGTCGTTTCCGGTTGAGAGTATGCTGTGCACTATTGGCTGCCGCTTGTCACCGGTGTGTAGATGTGTAAAAACGTGTAAATTGTAAAGCGTCCTTGGGTTTCTAGAAAGGCGCTATATAAGTTGAACTTCATTCTCTGCCCATCTCTTTCTCTACCCTCTGTTGGAGGGTGGATAAGGGTATCCACCAATGTGCTTCCATTGTACGAGAGTGCCACTGCTCATTTGCTGGTTTTTCACGCTCTCTCCTATAGAGGAGATATATATATATATAAAATATAGTGATATTGTTACTAAAGAAATATAACTAACTCTCTGTCTGTTTTTCTCTGTCTCTTTTTCAGCACACACAGAAGCCTCAGACACTTTTGCCTTTTACCACGAGGGTGCTCAGGGCTGTCTGGGCGTTCGGAATCAAACCTTTTACCTCTCCTCGTCCTGCGATGACGATGCTCAGCAGTGGAAGTGGGTGACCAGGAGCCGACTCTTCAACCTGGGCTCCTCCCTCTGCCTGGGCGTTACTGTGGGCAATGTGAGCGGACTGGCCGAGCGTTCTCCGCTGGGTATGTTTCGCTGTGACTGGGAGCCCCCTCGAGTGCGCTGGACCTGGAGCTGCAGCAAGTTCCTGGAGACTCTGAACACCTACCTGCCCAATCCTAAACTACTGCCCATTGACCGCAACGGCTCGACTGCCCCGACCCTGCCTAACAGATCCCTGCCAGATAGACCCCTGCCTGGGGGTCTGCAGTGGAGACTGTACGGGGACGAGCAGGACCTCTGCACCAGAACATACCGAGGTAAGACAAACATTCCTCTTCATACATCAGTGGTATAAATCAGTGGTGTGCAGTGAGGCCCTTCTAACCCTTCAGAGAAGGGGTGACAATAAGTGCATGTAAATAATTACATAATTTTCAATCAGGAACTATATATTATTGTAAGTTATTGTAAGTGTATGGACTTATTTTATAATTTAACTAAACTAAAAAACAGCATCAAATTCAAAGCATTAGTATGTGTTTTTCAGTTGCTACAGGACTCTTATATGACTGACAGCTGTTCTAACCAATCAAAGCTTTTTAAAATGGCTTCTGCTCATGTGTCTTTGTGGACCCTTCTCCTGATTTTGAGAAGGGTGTAGTAATGAGTCTATAAGCAAAGTCATAGGACAATCTAACCAATCAGATTCATGATTTTCACTCCGGGGGCAGGGCCATGGCTGTCTAATCCCTTCTGGGGGCTGTGCTGATAAATCGTTAAACAGCACGGATGCTGGATTAGTTCAGTATTTATCTACCTATCACAGAATTTCGACTGCAAATAAGACAGATATTGTGTCACATCATATTAAAAAGCCATTTTAAAGGCTGTTCTTCAATGTGAAAATAATCCACAATAAAAGGCTGCCTGACTGGTGAGTTTTTGTGTGTTTTGGCTGCTCTGGCATACTGTCTTCATACAAATGTTTTTGTTTTACAACATTTTGTGGTTTGTAGCTGTATTTGTGGGCTGTTTATGTGTATTAAGTTCATATAATTCAGTCAAGACAGAAAATATGTAGTTATCGTAATGTTTATCTGTAACGAAAGGGCAGACGGAGGTGGACGTAAACGCAGGTAAAGACAGACTTTAATAAATAACAGATAAACAAACAAACAGGGGAATAACTAATAAATATATATACATAAACAAACAGGGAAGACCAACAGAGAGCTAAGCAAAATAGATAAATAACAAAACAGGGCTAGATATATATATACAGGGAGAAAAACGTAAATAATATACAAAATAAACAATGAAACAAACAGAAAATAAATGTAACTTGAAATATTGTGAGAAACAATAAACAAGAGCGAGTAAATACAAGAAACGTGGATTAAGCTATAACGTGACATAACAGACAACGGGGGAAGGTGCAAAGACCGACGGATAAACATAGACAAAAGCGTAATATATACACTAACATGAAACGATGAACACCTGGGGAGACAGGTAACGAGGGGCGGAGCTACAAATTACACACACTTGACGGAAAACTACTGGAGAAACACACTAGGAAACGTGGAAAACACAGGGAAACATAGCGAGGGCGTGACATTATGTATATGTCGCTTGATGGGCAGCCGGGGAGGTGGTGCAGCGTGTGGGTTGGGGGGTGGGATTTGATTTGCAGAAGGGGTACCCACTATATTCACTGCACGCCACTGGTATAAATCTTCTGATTTTAGTCCTGCCAGAGATTTCTGTGAAGAAGGTATCCTGATTATTTTGGAAGGCTCTGTCTTTGCAGAGCAACACATTTGTTTATTCTATAGTTTCTTTCTATAGTTTACTCTGAACCTTTGCACCCATAAAGCTTTGCCGAATCCAAATCCCGCCACATTTCTGAGTGACAATAAATAATCTTGCATTAAGAACTATGCGATTGTAGGAGTACATTGCTGACAATGCCAGCGAATTACTGGAGCCATGCCCCACCCACAAATGCATTGAGTTACAATTGAAACAAGCTGTACAGAACACTGGCAAAAATCCCATTCAGCCTAATGAGAAACTGCAGTTCACAATTTGTCAAAATTCCTACATTTTGAGGTTGTTTGCTCCTCCATATGTAGACAAAACAGCTTCCAGCGCACAGAGGCATGGACTCTATAAGACCTCTGGAGATGCTCTGTGGTGTTTGGCACCAAGATATCAGCAGCAGATCCCTTAAATCCTGTTAATTGCGAAGTGGAGCTGCACAGGATCATCAGACATCTTGTTCCAGCATTTTCCCACAGATGTTTGGCTAGATTCAGATCTGGAAAATTTTGAGGGCAAGGCAACACCTTAAACTCTCTAAAAGTCATGGTCCTCAAATAGGGATGCGCCGAATATTTGGCAACCAAAAATGTTTAACAGAAAAAAAAATCTAATTTAATGTCTAAAGTAATTCTGCATACAGAGTCAGTGCCAGTGAGAGAGGGATCTAGCAGAGAGAGTTAAATGTATTGTTACAATTAATTTTCACATATTAAAGTTAAAATGTTCAGAATCATTTATTATGCTTGATATCAGCTAGCTAAATGTGGCTATTATGAATTCTAAATGAAAGCCTGATTTACATAACGAAAACATAACTACAATTTCAGTATCAATGAAACTTAATCTCTTAAATCTGAGGATCCAGTGCTGTTCAGGAGAAAAATGTACACAGAATAAAACATATTTGGTTCTAAACATATTTATTTACCACTGCATGTGATAGAGGCAAGTTTTTGAAAAGCATTTCACTTAGATTTAGAGCATTTATTTGCAGAAAATGAGCAATGGCTGATATAACAAAAAAGATTCAGAGCTTTCAGACCTCAAATAATGCAAAGAAAAAAAAAATCATATCCTCATTCACTTTCATTAGAAACCAATATTTGGTGGAATAACCCTCGTTTTTAATTACAATTAATCGTTTTTCATGCATCTTGGCATGTTCTTCTCCACAAGTCTTACACACTGCTTTTGGATAACTTTATGCCTTTACCCCTATTGCAAAAATTCAAGCAGTTCAGCTTAGTTTGAAGGCTTGTGATAATCCATCTTGCTCTTGATTATATTTCAGAGTTTTTCAATTTTACACAAAGAAACTCATCATTTTGTTTCATTTTGTTCCAGAGCTGTATCTTCTGTGGTCTATTTAGAGAGGTTTAAAGTCCCCAGCAGTGTGAAGCTGTGGAGCAGTGAAACTGTATCTTCTGGAATGATGGTGCTCCATCCAGTTCTTTTAGGATGAGGTTGGAAGTTGGGGATAAAGTTCTTGTGACTGAATGCAATAAAATCCGCACAGCAAGACTGCAAAATCGTTTAGAAGACAGTTAATCAAATGAAGGCAGGATAGACTCTTCTTCCAATACTTGTAAATCTGCATGAAACAATGACTGCTTTTGTCCATATAGTGTATCTACTGTGGAGATACAGTGAGGATTGTTGGTAGGAGTGAGAGACAGATAGAGATAGAGCATGTAAGCTGTTGTGATGGAGGTCTGTAGCACATCTGGGGCTCTTTAGGTCAGGATCCGCTTCACGCTGGTGGATTTGTAGCCAAGGGTAACTCTGAATGCCGCCTGTTTGGCTGTTTGCCAGAGAGACGGCGGATGAATTGACTGGGCCGTGTTTGTAAACAGAATAGAGAGGCTCAGCGTTTGACAGCTGTGCTGTAATACACCCTGATTTCCCTTCAACTTTCTCTTTTTTCTCTGCCTCCTAGAGAAGGACGATTAGACGGTGAAGTTACTGTTGATGTTGTGCCATTCAATCAATTCTCCATTGCATAATTATTCCACTGTAATTAAATACAAGGTTACATAATGAATGACATGCTTAGTTATGTAATGAATAACATTTGCATTCGATTTGCATTCATTAACTTCATAGCTGGTCTCCTGACTAGTCTCCTGTTTATTTTGATACTAAACTGACAGAAGCAAGGCAAAAATGTGAAGCAGCGGTCACCAACCCTGCTACTGGAGATCTATCTGCCTTACCTGTAGACTCCAACCCTAAACAGCTCCACCTGAGAACTCTAGTAAGTGTGTAATGGTTATGGGTGCAACTGAAAATATAGCAAAAATGGCATAAAAAAAAACTAGACAATTCTTTATTAATATTGTATATTGCTGTGTTTCCATTGCTGTGAATTTCTTTCAGTAGCGGTGGCACTTCAGTGGATTCCAAGACACAAAAAGGAGATAAAAAAAAAACTAAAAACAGAGCAGAGACTTACTACATACCTTGTTTAAAAAAAAGTTTGTAATTTCATAAATATCTTAAACAGAGATTGCAATATTTTTGCGGTAGTTGCCAACCACTGCAAAACATATGTAGTAAAAAACTGAATTAATGTGGACATTAAAAAAATACATGTAGGTTATTTTTTATGCAGTGGTGGAAAAGTGGAAAAATCAATGAAAACCTGTTAAAACTGTACTGTACTGCATATTAATATTTAATATTCAGCTGTTACATTTTTTGTTGTTTCGATTTTGGCCACAGGCGGTAATTTCAGTGCATTACTCGAAAGTATACACAATGATTCTCTTTAAATATGCATTTTCTACCTAAATAGTATCTGGATGTAACATATTATATATGTAAGATCTACACCAGAGGGCAGGATATATCTGGTACCAATCCAGTATCCATATTACAGGGTAGCTTGATTTTAAGTTTCAGCTTTAGTACCATGTGAAAAGGCTAAGAAATGTATTTGCTGCTCTGGACTTTGCACACTGCTAACCTAACTAATTAAATATTTAAGTGATTTAGGCGGAATAATGTTCATATTAAAGTCGTATTCATCTAGAATCCGGTGTAATTACTCAACTTACTTAATCAACCTGCTTCTTTCACTATCAGTTACGGCTATTTCCAGAAATGTACTGTATGTAATAGTGACTTTGAGAATGGCTTAAAGTTATCAACTGGTATTGCTAACAGTTCTAACCGGAGACAATGCTAACAATGCTAACAACGAAGCTGGGACATAAAAAGAGGGAATATTTGAACTGTATTTGCCATAAAACACTAAATAATTGCTAAACCAGTTGTTTTAAACTCTTAAATGTTTTTGGAAAGGTTTTGAAATCATGTAAAATGAATGTAAAAATGTTTATATCTATATCATTGTCTGCTCTGATGTCTGACTCCTGAGGTAAATGGAATGCAGCACTAGACAGTACACACTAAGAAAAGTAAGTATTTTTGTATTGTATTTTAGTAAGTAGTTTGTACTCAAAAGAGTACAAAGCTTGTCGCTGGGGCTGTACCTTATTTTGAGGTACAAAAAAGTACCTTTCAGTGAAAGTCCTTTTTTGTACTCGTGGTTTTTGTGGCAGTAAAGATTATAAAGATTATAAACATTATCATCAACTGAATATGGCTCAAAAACTTGATGATCCATAATTGTCTAGCTTTCAAATAAAAAATGTGCAATTAAATATACATGGTTTATTAGTACAGTGGTACAGAATACTGAATGTACCTTTTGGCTGGTTGAATGGTTAGACTTATTTATATCTGTTAGAAATTACTTTGTTCTTCAGAAGGAACAGATCTGACCCTGTAAAGACCAATATTGTACCTTTGAGGGTTCAATTATGAAGTGTGTACCTTTGAGTACAAAAAAGTACTCATATCGTACCTCTGTTTTTTAGAGTGTACTGTACAAGCAAGTCGTAAAGCTAAAAGAACCATTAGCAGCTATATTTAAGTGTTTAATCAGTATTTTGTTTGTTGTTTTGTAGTATCAGAATCCGCACACAAGTTCATCTGTTTAAGATTTAAACAGAAGAACTGGACACAGTTTTAGTCAGCTGTGTGATCCCTGCAATAGCACAATGCTAACCTGACTAACCGTTGTTTGTTAGCTAACTAGCTAGCTAGCTACGTTAACCTTGTTGCTCCAGTATCTCTGCTAAGGATTTTTCTCCCCAATCAGTCTGGTTCTGTTAGAAGTAATGCAGGACGCTGTGTTCTGAAGCAGATTAAGAAATATTTCTCTGTGTTGTTTTGAGCATATCTGCTGTGAGAGCGTTCCCCCATTCCCCCATACTTCCTGTTGCTCTCCTCTTCTCTTTCTGTGGCGAGGCAGCTGCAGTGGAGGGTCCTCCAACCTGAGGAGGAGATGCCACTAACCTTAGTCACTCACAGAGTGTGTGTGTGTGTGTAGTGTGTGTGTGTGTGTGTGTAGTGTTTCTTTGTGCCTCTGTTTTAATGGGAGTGCCCTACTTTTCCACAGCAGTGTGACAGACAGTCTGAGAAACAGCAAAACACTGTTCTCACTCTCTTTCACATACTCTCACAAAATCTTACATTTTCCACCTCTCACACCCTTTTACACTAAAGCAGAGACAGATGCAAAAGAGAATTTTTTGTTTCTCTTTTGCATCTGTCTCTGCTTTATTTATTTATTTCTCTATTTCTCTCCATCTGTTTTTTATTCTTTTTTGCTTAATCTATACTCATTTTGCTCTGTCGTTCTCTTTTGCTCTCTCACTCTCTCTCTCACTCTCTCTCACTCATATTCTCACATTTTTGTCTTTCTCCATCTCTCTCACGCTCTCTCTATCTTTTCCTTCTGTCTCTTGCTTCCTCTCTTATTATCTCTTCTGTCTTTCTCTTTATCTCTTTTTCAGGCTCTCTTTTGCATCAGTTGCTTCACTCTTTCTTACTCTCAGTCTTTTTTCTCTCCATCCTTTTTTCTTTCACTCTACCCATACTCTGCCTCTCTACCTCTGTCACCTTTTTGTACACATTTTATTTATTTTCCAAGTTTTACCCCTATCCCTTTTTCATTTAAATTAAATTAAATTAAATTAAATCGTTTGCACTCCCTTACACAATTTATCTCTTTCCATCTCTTCTCATTCTCTGCCATGCATTCTCTTGCTTTCCCTTTGGCAGTTTTTGTACACTATTTTCTTGTACTTTCCCACCCTCTCTCTCTCTCTCTCTCTCTCTCTCTCTCTCTCTCTCTCTTTTATATACTCTCTGACACTCACATTCTCATAGTTTTCTCATTCTCCAACTCTTGCAATCTCTTAAGTACTCTATCACTTTCCATCTATCATTAACTCTGCTTTTACTATGTCTCTCTCTCATTTTCATTCTTCTGTCTGTGTTTATATTTTTATCTCTTTATCTCTTTATATTAGTCTCACCATCTCTCTTGTTTTTTTGTCTCTCCCTTCTGCTCTCTCTCAATGTCTCTATTTTTTAGTCTTTTTTGTTTACTTATTGTCTTTATTCTCCTCTGCTTTTTCTCTATATATTTATCTATCTTTCTCCTCTCTTTTTGTCCATTCCCGCTCTCTCCCTCGTTCCCTCTGTCGCTCCTCTTTCGGAATGTGGGTGTTACTGTGGAAACCGCAGGGCAATTCGTTTGACTGTGGAGATTAACTTCGGTCAACACAGAGTAAAAAAGCCAGGATGAAAGAGCGAGTGACAGGGAAGAGGAGGGAGAGAAAGAGAAAGGGAAAGAGAGAGAGAAAGAGGAAGGACAGGATCTTTTACAGACCGAGGTTATATGGGGTGATGGAATAGGTCCGAACACATTCATCCAAATGAGAGTTATTCCTGGACGAGACAGAGAGAGTTGCTCAATACTGTTCTATAGTTCCAGCTCAGCTCCACTGCCAGGACTAGTCCGGCTGACGAATGTCCTGAGAGGCTTTATTTTAATAAACATTCTTTATTCTAATATATTAACATATTTCTTGTGTTATTTCTTATAGTTAATTCTTTCTACAGTGTTTATCCAGTGCTTACTCAGCACTGTCAAATGTGTCGGAAAATGATTTTGTCTGTTGAAGTGTTTTTGGCCTCTTATTAGAATGAAATGTGAGACTGAAACCTTTAAATCAGTTTTGCTGTTACAATATTCCAACATCCATATTTTGAATGACAAGAAATTGTATTTAAAATAGTTATAGATTGATGCAAAACTTTGGCATGCCGATATATCGATATGATTACAGCTGTGATACAGCTGATTGGACACTAGGTCAGAGGTCGGCAATAGGAAAAAGATGAAAAAGATGGACGCCGTGTCGCCGTTCCCATTCATTTAATTAAAATGAAGCCAAAATCTTGCGCCATTTTGGAGACCCTGAAACCCCAGTCTGCGCAGTAGAGACCAGAGGAGGCAGAAAGACTGTGGAGAGACAGCCTACTCATTTAAATAACCCCACCCCTGAGGGCTGCCTCCACAGAGCTAAACACAGTCTTTGGTCCCGCCCATACAGTCATTGGTCCCACCCCAGTTAGGTGTAACCCAGCCCTTTTACAATAACCACACCTTTTTTAATAGAGCTGAATAATGTTTTAAAAAACGAATTCTGTGGGGATATAAAAATGTAATAATATAAGCAGAGGTTACACTAGCTGTTGAATTTAAATAATGGAGGTAGAATTACAGTATATTAGAAAAAAACGTGATTGAAATTGTTTTGCCATTGAAACCTATGGGGATGGGTGGGGTTACATAGCTTTCTGCAACCGAACAGCAGGGGCCGCCCGACCTGTGATGGCTTCACTTTTGAGAGACGATGCTCTATCCAGCTATACACAGTCTATGCTTCATCCCATTACACTTCATTTTCCTGAACACATCACGTATTGGCTTGGAAACGTATTGCCGTTCCCTGCAGTAGGTCCTGCCACAAGAGGGCTGCTAACCTAGAAAAGCTAATATGAAGGCTAATTTTGGGTAGTGTACCTCTTGGCGAGAGATTGTAGACTGTTAGACATGCCTCAGAGACATTTGCCCAATTGACAGACTTTGAAACAGGGTGTCACTATCTGCTAGCCACCATTGCCTTTGTTTTCATTGGTGTTTTGAAGGAGGAACCTGTACTGCTATAGATTGGAGCCATATTGTCTTTAGTGATGAATACAGGGTTTTGTTTGGGATCCGACATTGTTGTTCTGGTTTCGTCTGGCCTTGTGTTGAGCATTTCAACCCTGCCATTGCTGTGGAGCAACACACTGCCCCAACTGCTGCTGTAATGATCTGGGGAGCTCTCGCATACCGTAAGTCAGTCGGTCACCCATAATAGTAATTAGAGGGACATTAACAGCTCAATAATTTGTGTGTAGAAAATTCTACAGCCATATGTGTGGCCCCTAATAGCTTCATGGTGGCATTTTTATTACATAGTTATTATACCATATTTGCACTACTGTTTTACGGGTTCTGTTTATACTTGCACTGTCATGTCATTCCATCTTAATCACCCCCCCCCCCCCCCCCCATCACTATTGCACTAGTGTCTTGTGTCTCTTGTCTCATGTATGTCTATCTGTGTCCTTGTTGATTATACATCTATTTTCTGTACTTTTTGTAATTTTTGGGGAAGGAGAGTAAGGTAATTTCAATTCTCTGTATGGCCTGTACGTATGCAGTTTTAGAATAAAAATTACTTGACTTTACTTGATTTTTCAGCAGTATAATGCTCACCCACACACAGCAAAAGTTTCCCAGGAATGTTTTTTCCAGATTGCAATATTTACTTGGCCTACCTGATGTCCAGATTTATAGTTAATCAAGCATTTATGGGACCTGCAGGGTCTATTCTGATCAAGTAAACATGCTATTGCATGCTGGGAGTTGAAGTCTTTTCTTTGTCACCTTTTTTTATAGAGATCTACACTATTCAGGGGAACTCTCATGGCCGGCCCTGCTACCTGCCCTTCCTGTACGACGGCCAGTGGTTCCACAGCTGCACCAGTGTGGGGAGGGAGGACGGCCATCTTTGGTGCGCCACCACACACGACTACGCCAAAGACGAGCGCTGGGGATTCTGTCCAGTTAAGAGTGAGTCCAGTTAACCAGGCGAACACTGAAGAGTCCGTACTGTTTGTTCAGAAGTGATTCACATGTTCCACTGAGCTAACCTGCTTGGGTCACTGAAGTGAATTCTTGTTTTCTCTCTTTCTCTCTTTCTCTTGCTCTCTCTGTCTCTTTAGGTACAGACTGTGAGACATTCTGGGACACACACTCTCTAATGGACAACTGCTACCAGTTTAATTTCCAGGCCACTCTGTCGTGGAGTGAAGCTCGTACAAGCTGCCAGCAGCAGGGGGCAGATCTGCTGAGCATTATCAAGGTGGAGGAGCAGAGCTACATCAATGGTGAGAGACAGAGACCGTGAAATTAAACACAGTGGTTGCGGTGAAACATGTAGAACACAGGCATGAGTAACTGAAGAAAACGAAAAATAGTAATAGTAAAAAAAATATTCCTTATATATCTTTGGTATTCAAATTCAGTTAGTTAGTTAGTTGTAGTTTGTTAAAGCTTTGATGTAAATGTGGATAGCAATAATTTGAAGCTTAAAGACAGTGGGTAAATTCTGACACAAGGTGATCTACTGCTGTTGGCCTGTGTGGCAGTGTTTTAATCCATTTTTTACAGATAATATAGTGTACAGAGACTGATATGTCTCTTGATACTGGTGCCGAACAATGTATAAATAGTTTTTTCATATTATGATAGATTTTCTCATCGTATCAATATCATTACTGTTTAAAGAACACTGACCCCACTGTACATTTAATTAATTTTACAGAGTGTAAAAGAATCGAGTTAAATTAAATGATGTGCAGCAAAAGTTTTCTATAAATTACTGTGCTATGTAAGAAAGAGTATATGAATAGGATTTCAAAACATGATAAATAATGTTTATCATAAGATTGTTTTTAAATACTGTGATATGGTGTAAGTTGGGGCTCATAGCTAGGTTTTTGAACAAACAAAAAGTGTCATTTATCAGCATAAATTGGTCATATGACATCATTTTGACAAATCACGAAGAGTATGTACTTAAAAAATGTGAGATTACTTGCTCTTCAGTACATACACAAATATGGGTTTACTTACAGTACTTGCAGAGGCCATGATGTTTGAATATGTATATATGTGTATATATATTGTATGGGTGTGTGTGACCCCCAGGTTTGCTGACTGGCTATAGTGCCGCCCTCTGGATGGGTCTGAATGATCTGGATCTTAACGGAGGCTGGCAGTGGGCTGACTCCGCCCCTCTTAAATACCTCAACTGGGAGGCAGGTGAGAACCTAACACCCGCAGAGCAACACCCTTTATAACATACTTGCTTACTCATGTTTCCGACATTCAACAATAGCTGGATTAATTTGCTAATCACTGTAAATCTCTGATACTAATCTCTGACTCATAGTAGCTTCAAACAGTTTGTCACCTAGGTAATTTTAGGTAATTATGGGGACATTCCAGGATTTTGGTACATTTCAGGGGTGGTCACTTCTGAAAATTTGATCTTCAATTTGATCATTTTTAGTCATATATTTATTAAATACAGGTAATAGACTATCAAAAAGTTTGATTCATCAAGCTCAGGTATCAAAACAGTTTTTTTTATTAGATTATGCAATATATTTGGTAACTTACAGTAACAGGGTTGCGAGTAACAGGGTTGCAAATCTAGGCTAAGTTGTGGTTTACCCCAGGAACAGATGCTAACTGTAAAATTTAGCTATGTATACAAGATCAAGGACAAACATGGTTATATAAGTATATAAAGTAAATTTTGACTCTACTCATTATTAGTCTTACAATATGAGTAACAGGGTTGCGTTCACTGAGTGACACACAGAACTTGGACAAACATATTTGGAAAAAAAGTTTGAAAATTGTTAGAGCACTTACTCTTGGTCTTGCCATGTGGGCAGAAAATGTCCTTGTGATGTCACTTCCTTTGTGCCAGTAGACAAATATTTTGAACTCTTTCTCTGCCAGGTAAAATTCCTTATGGTAACAGGGTTGAGCGCATGTTGTGGGACACAACTTAATAGCATAAAAACTGTAACATGCAAAACAATGTAGAGCAAAGAAGTTGTTTTCATAAGTAAAGGAGATGCATATCAACAATATACAAGAGGAAGTCATTTATTTAGAGCCTATTTTAATTGTTAAATTTGCCAAAGGAGTTGGTCAACCAATGTGTGGGACAAGAGAAAACGGCCATTTTTTGAGGTGGTCCAAAGGTATTCGGTCTTTTGAATAATATAACCAAATTATACAGTTATAGTCATGTATATATTTTGGATACGTACATTTGAAATTTAAGTAGTGGGACAGGAAATGTATCAAAATCCTGGAATGTCCCTTATCTGTATTAGCTAGGATTCATTTGAATAAGGAGTATATGTTTGTGTGTGTGTTTGTTTGTGTTGTAGACCAGCCAAACCATGAGGAGGATCAGAACTGTGCCGTGATCCGCACTGAGAGCTCAGGCCGCTGGCAGAACAGAGACTGTTCGGTGGCTCTTCCTTACATCTGCAAGAAAAGACCCAACGCCACACTGGACCCCTTCACAACAGGTGTGTGTATAAAAATATGCACTACCGCAGGGTTTCTTAATCCCATTTCACACCAGATGCAGTAAATCCTGTATGCTCCTGTATTAATCAAGCCTTTTTCACACTGGCTAGAAAATCACACATGGTGCATATTAAAAATACACCCAAAGCAAATCTAGTGGCAGAAATAGTACAAAATGTACTTTCTTGAGTGAGAAGGAAGACGACTTTTTAGTTTTACTTTTTACATTTTCTCACAACTATGTGAACTTTCTACTCCTTACGTTTTTAAAAATAGCCTTATTACTCCTTTATCATTTCAACTTATTTTCATTACAACTCTTCATAATAAAAAAAAACTGTCCAGATAAATCTCTTCATCCAGATAGAGTGAATCTGATTGTGTTTGGATGTAGAGAAGTATAAACATATACTGATATTCCAACACCCTATTGGTTTATACTGTGATCCATCACACCTGCATACATCATGCCCACAGTCCAGCAAGAACGTAGCAGACATATTTAACATACCGTAGTTAAGTTGCAGAGACTAAAGAGAACTCAAGATCTTGAAATGTCCCAACTGAGCTTCTTTAATATATTTGCATTGTACTAAAATGCATTAATTTTAAATTGCTATAAATCCAGCTGAAACAGGGAGCCTGGTTTTTCAACATTAACATTTTAATAGAACATTATAGTCATTATGGCTTTTAGAAAAATGTTTTTGGGGAGGGGGGGTCAGGTAGTGCATTATAAACCCAGCCTGAGTTTTTATCCTTTTTTTTTTTTCATTTTTTTCTCCTTGTATTACTTTTACTTTTATGCTTTAAGTAGTTTTAAAATCAGTACTTTTACAATTTTACTTGAGTAAAAAGCTTGAGTTTTTACTTGAACCTTACAAAAGAAGCATTTTTAAACCCTAGTGCCTATACTTAGTAATAAATGTGACTAATTTTGACATCTTTGAGGTTAAAACACTCAGCATTAAACTGTGGAGCAGTGGAACTGTGTTCACTGGATTTAAGGTGCTCCATTAAATACTTCTAATATGAGTTGGAGAGTTGTGGATTAGTTGGTTTGGTGAACTTCCAATATCTTGACTTCACCTAACGCTCTTTTTGTCATCACATCAATGCTTAAAAATCTAGTAGAGAGCCTTCCCTGGATATTAGAAACAGTGACTCTAACAAAACCAGAATAAACTCTTTTTAATGCACTTAGTTTCAGATGAAACACTGAATGTGAACATATGTTCTCTTGATACTTGAGTCAATTTAGTGTAGTCCTTATTAAAGTATGTACGTTTGTGTCTGTGGTCCAATATGTTTTAGATTTTCTACATCATCTGTATATGTGTGTATACGTGTGTGTGTGTATGTGTGTGTGTGTGTGTGTGTGTGTGTGTGTGTGTGTGTGTATTTCAGAGTCTTGGGCAGATGACGGGCAGTATCAGTGTGATCTAGGCTGGCAGAACTTCCAGGCCGGCTGCTATAGATTGAACTCGGATAAGCTGGACTGGAACTCCGCCCAGAAAACCTGCCAGAAGATGGATGCCCATCTAGTCAGCATCCACACCCTACCAGAGCTGGAGTTCATCACTGTGCATATGAAGAAAGGTAAGCATAAGCACACACACACATACACATACATTTTATACACGTTAATTTGTTCCACATAAATATTGTCACACCTTAGCCTGTGTCTGTCCAGTGTCTTTCCTCTTTGGTTCCTTTCAACTCCTGTCCTCTGTTCTCTTGTTTTGTTTACCTGTCATGTTTCCCAGCCATGTGCTACTGTGTTTTGGTCCTGTCTCCGCCTTAGCCCCGCCTTGTCATCTGTAACCCCTCCTGTCTCATTTGTAACTCCCCCCCCTCATTACCTCCACAGGGGTCCCTAGTGTGTGCCTGTGTATAAATAACCCATATGCTCCTTTGTTGTTTGTCGTGCTTTTGTCTGATCTTGTCTTGTTACTCTGTCCAGATCTTGCTTATCTGTTTTGTTTAACCTCAGACCAGCTGTGTTTTTTTTTGTCTTCAGTGTTTCAGGTTTGCTTTTTGTAGTTTGTTTCTTTGTTTGTTATTTTTGCTTGTTTGTTTCATCTTTTATTTTATCCTCTGTTTTTACTATTTTGTTTTTGTTAGTTTAAATAATGGAAAATAAAGACTTGTGTTTGCATCCTTCCTCCTCCTCTGCGTTACAAATATAGTATAATCATAGAGCACCAAAACACCCTACCCCTCTATTTTGCATGTGTACACCTAGAGGTAGGGTTATTGTCCCTTGTTAGGATAGGGAGAGGGATAAGGTGAAGATTTAGGGCTGTGTGTGGTTTCCAAAATGATATGTACATTTTCTTTGTTAAAAATAGCAGTAAATATTTTTTTATGGCTATATATTTATCACTACTACCACCTAGAAAGGGTGTAGCAAATATATTCTGTTAACCTTAAGCAAGAAACTGACATAAACTTAGACTTGATCCACTGTTAAGTTGCAATACAAGGTGTTGTCATGTGAGCCCCTATTATCCCAGCTATCAGAGAACCTTCTAAGAACATCCAAAAAACATAACAGATTGAATGGTAAATTGAACATTCAGAAAATATTCTACTAACTAAAAACTGTAACTGGGATGCAAGCCATTGATTCATTTTGAGTCACTGGACTTGAGATGCTTAAATGTTAATAAAAACTAGAAAAATGGGGAGAGAGGTTCAAAAACAACTACTCCTAGTTTCTAACCACCTTCAGACAGCCTGCCACTGTTTTAGATCATTTTTGTTTTTTTTATGATCTTTGGTATGTTTTAAGTTTATTTATTTATTTATTTATTTTAGTTAACTTTTTTTGTGTTGGTTTGTTTTGGCAGGTTTTATTTATTTCTTACTTTTTCTTTTATTATAGTAAGTGCTTGTTTATATTTTACTATTTTATGTGTTTAGTTTTTTATTTATTTATCTGTAGTTGAATTTTTATTAGTTCTACAACCTTTTTTACCTATGATTTTATTTTTCCTACCCTTAAATTATTATTTTTACCTTATTTGTTTTATATCTTAAATTTTTTAAATAATTCTTATAACTTATCATAATGCTGTTTTTCATGCTTTTTTATTACTTATTTTGTTCTATCTACTTTTTTGTTGTTGTTGTTGTTGTTTCTGTCAATCCCTTCCCTATGTAATTGCTCGGCTGCGTTGTAAATGAGGGCCACCCTCGATGTACTCCATATTTAAATAAAGGTTGATTGACTGATTGATTGCACGGTAGTGTACATCAATATATTTGTATATGGAGAGGACCTTTTGGGCTGTACCATAAAATTTGAGAATGTAGATTTATCTTTTACTTCACATATGGAACTTTTTTGACAACCAAGTCAAAGCAGATCTCTCTGCCTTTCTATTTCTGTTCCTCAGATGTGGATGAGTTATGGATTGGACTGCACGACACTGCTATGCAGATGAATTTTGAGTGGACTGACCGCACCCCTGTTATCTTCACCTTCTGGCACCCCTTTGAGCCCAACAACTTCCACAATACCCAGGAGGACTGTGTGACCATGTGGGGGCTGGTGAGTGCCTCTTCTGATCCCTTATTCATATCTTACTTTTAATACTTATAGAGCATTTACAAGTCAGTATTGACATAATAAAACAATGCTTTTGTTTTATTAAACAATCATTTAACAGAAGATAAGGAGGATAATGATTTTTGAGGAGCTTAAATACCCAAATAGCATGAAGAATCGGACTGAGTACAGCTGATGTGTGGCAGCATTGGTTGAGACTTGGCATTGGCCATTTGGTATTGCCCATTGCTCAGGCCAATCCCATACTATACTCAGCAACTGGGGTGTTGGCGAATGTTACTAGGGCCAATTCCCATACTTTACTCAGCAGTTGAGGTGTTGGCAAATGCTGCTTGGGTCAATTTCCCATACTATACTCAACAACTGGGGTGTTGGCAAATGCTGCTTGGGTCAATTCCCATACTATACTCAGCAGTTGCGGTGTTGGCAAATGCTGCTCGGGCCAATTCCCATACTTTACTCAGCAGTTGAGGTGTTGGCCAATGCTGCTTGGGTCAATTTCACATACTATACTCAGCAACTATGGTGTTGGCAAATGTTACTAGGGCCAATTCCCATATTATACTCAGCAGTTGGGGTGTTGGCAAATGCTGCTTAGGCCAATTCCTATACTATACTCAGCAACTGGTGTGTTGGCAAATGCTGCTTGGGTCAATTCCCATACTATACTCAGCAACTGGGGAGTTGGCAAATGCTGCTCGGGCCAATTCTCATACTATACTCAGCAGTTGGGGTGTTGGCAAATGCTGCTTGGGCCAATTCCTATACTATACTCAGCAACTGGGGTGTTGGCAAATGCTGCTTGGGTCAATTCCTATACTATACTCAGCAACTGGGGTGTTGGCAAATGCTGCTTGGGTCAATTCCCATACTATACTCAGCAACTGGGGTGTTGGCAAATGCTGCTTGGGTCAATTCCCATACTATACTCAGCAGTTGGGGTGTTGGCAAATGCTGCTTGGGTCAATTCCCATACTATACTCGGCAACCGGGGTGTTGGCAAATGCTGCTTGGGTCAATTCTCATACTATACTCAGCAACTGGGGTGTTGGCAAATGCTGCTTGGGTCAGTTCCTATACTATACTCGGCAACCGGGGTGTTGGCACATGAAAAACTGAATTGACCCAAGTGATGTTGCTGTCTGTATACCTTGAATGCAGTTTTTATAACATATTCCCAAGCTTTACTCAACTGTTCTGATCCAGACTGATGGTAATCCAGTAGACTTTAGATCATTTCTCAAAGCACAATGGTAATTCCATTCTGTTTGGTTCTTCACTGTGTTTGAAGAAAGCCTTAGTGGAAGTGCAGCCCTATATACATACTGTGTTTATCAGCTCACTGTAGGCACCACTACATCAAATGCTGCACCATCACACTCTAATACGACACTGTAAAACCCTGTAAGAAGTGTACAGTCTCATCCAGCTCAGTAGACAGTCTGTACACACTGTCTATTTGCATTTCTTAATTTTAGCGTCTAAATTGATTATAGATTAATGTAGACCAAAGATTTCAACTTCTCATCCTCTGCTGCAGAGCCTTGAGCTCTACAGCCTACACAAAGTTCCTTTAAACGCTCAGTAAAGATTAAAAATGGAAGTCATAGGATGAAAAATAAATTCTTTTTTTAAGCATTTTAAATTGATCTTTCGTCTGAGTTGTTCTGAGTAGGTCGTGGTTAGTGACTGTGCAGGCTGCGGCAGGAAGTTCAGGAAAAAATCACTTGGCTGCTTTACGGTGGTGGATGGATTGCACAATGGACTCTTCTGCTTCCCAGAGTGCTGCTTTAGTCTAGCGTCCTGCAGTGTGTGTGGGCAGTTAGAGCTCTCTAACCATGTTGAGTCACTGTGCTATGCTACGTGGCTCAGGGGTGTGAAAAGAAGGGGTGTTGAAGAGGGGCTAAAAAATCAGGGCATAATTTAAACTAGTTTACTTACGCATACTTTAAGCTTTTAGCTTATTTAACGGCATCTTATATAATGGACTACAGCTACATTTACTATACAGAATAAATTACATTTAAAAGAAGGTGTATAATTTGGATTTACTGGTGTATGACTGCATTTCAAGGGTCCACTGTATTGACAGAAGCTTTGGGACACATTGGGACACATGCATACATTCATACATTCATTGTTTCTTTTAAAATCGGGTGTTTCAAAATTTTGTTTTTCTTGCTTACATTGGAGAATCTGTCTCAAATGTGTTTCTACCAGAAGTTGAAGCAATGCTTTTTTGATTTTATTGCATTCAGCAAAAAGAGCATTAGTAAGATCACCTTTATGATATTATTGGATGACCACCACCCCACCTCAGCTCATTCCAAACTACCCAACACATCTGAAAAGTACATGATGTAGCACAATCATTAATAGAGGGGGTTTTACTGTATACTACTCTAGCCCACATCTGGCATTAGAGTAATGCTAGCACTAGTAGGTTTACATGTATCTGTATCATCCTGTATCATTACACGGCCAATCACCCAACCCACTTACTAGGACTCCCCCTATCACTAGTGATGCCCCAACACACCAGGAGGGTAAAGACTGACACATGCTGCCTCCAATACATGTGAAGTCAGCCATCGCTTCTTTTCGAGCTGCTGCTGATGCAGCATTACCGAGCAGCCAGCGTGCTTGGAGGAAAGCGCAGCGACTCGGCTTTGATACAACAGCTCACAGATGCCCTGTGCTGCAGACATCACCGTAGGAGTGATGTGGGGAGAGAGCGGCATCTACCCACCTGGAGGGAGCAGGGCAAATTTTGCTCCCTCTGAGCGCCGGAAGCTTGATGGCAAAGCTGCATGAGCGGGGGTTTGAACCCACGACCTTAGACCGCTTTAGACCGCTGGACCAACTCGGCGCCAGCTGTAGGTACTTTTGCACACATATGTAAAGCACATTTTGTAAAATTAGCCGTGGAATTAACAAATAAATCTATGGCGATGTGCAAGGTGGTCTGTAAGTGAGGTGTGTTCAGATAGATTTCTGGTGTTTTGCTATCTTGGCAGCAGAAAACACACCCATAATTAACCAAGAGAAATAGTGCATGCCTTTTGCACATTTTGAGCCGCACAAGGAGTACTTCTCCCATCGTTATGATAGCAAAGACACACAGACACGCCCTAAGTTAAGCTACACGGTGCACAGTTGATGGCTCAGCAATAGATTACTGAAATAAGGCCCTGAGACTAGCTGTTCAAACACATAGAATCAGGTTATTCTACTGTATTGGAATAAAAACCTGCACCCACGCCGGTCCTTTGTGGATATATTTGGTGAACCATGGTGAAGAGCATAAAACTCACTGTATTTTTTTCATTGTGTGTCCATCTCTGTGTGTGTTGTAGGAGGGCCGCTGGAATGATAGCCCCTGCAATTTCTCTTTGCCCTCCATCTGCAAGAAAGCTGCTCAGAAAATAGATGGACGGATCCAGGACCATGGCTGCAGAAAGGTATTCTATACTTCTTTTTATTTTCATCTCTCCCTTCATCTCTCTCCAAATGCAGTAACTTTTATCCTTTACGACATGCCACACCCCCACTCTCTTTCTCTTTTCTCTTACTTTTCTCTTATCTCCCTCTGATCAGACCAACGTAAAAAAAAAAAAAAAAAGCCAACTCTTTAAAAGCACTGGTTAAGAAAAGGCAGTTATTATGAATACACACTTGCTCATGCTTTACAAGGTTTGGCAACATGATAAAAACATGATTTCACAATGTTTGAACACACTTTTACAATACTCAATATTCATCACAGTACATGCAGTACATGCATCAGTATCAGCAGACTCTTAACAACTGATTCATCAAGATTCTCAATAAGCTCAGAAAGGTATATTGTGTAATGCAACAACAAAAGTCTATCACATTTTATGGGCTCTTTTATGGGAATTCCAGCAGGCACTGGATGTCAATTTTGTATCAGAAATACATTGTAAGGATGTCAGACAGATGTTGGATTGTAGTAAAAAATAAACATTGTGATGATGTTAAAACCTACAGGAAAGCTGTTGAATATTTGTTGGGAATGAAAGTAACTTGTGTAGCACCGGGTTAACGTCCAACATTAGACAGATGTTAAGTTTGGTTACTTAATATTATGACTTAAAAGTAGCTGTATATTTTGTTTATCAATGATAGAGTTTTCTGCTTTTGTGGATGTTAACATTATGAAATGTTGGATTTTGGTCACTACTATACCTCAAAACTAAATATTATAAATACTGTTGACATTTAATAGATGTTGCATTTTGATTACTACTGTACTCCAAAACTAAATATTATAAATATTGTTATTTAACATTCAGTAGATGTTGGATTTTGGTTACTACTATACCTCAAAACTAAATATTATAAATATTGTTATTTAACATTTAGTAGATGTTGAATTTTGATTACTACTGTACCTCAAAACTAAATATTATAAATATGCTATTTGACATTTAGTAGATGTTGGATTTTGCTAATTACTGTACCCCAAAACTAAATATTAGAAATATTGTTATTTAACATTTAGTAGATGTTGGATTTTGGTTACTACTATACCTCTAAACTAAATATTATAAATATTGTTATTTGACGTTTAGTAGATGTTGGATTTTGGTTACCACTATACCTCAAAACTAAATATTATAAATATTGTTATTTGACGTTTAGTAGATGTTGGATTTTGGTTACTACTATACCTCAAAACTAAATATTATAAATATTGTTATTTGACGTTTAGTAGATGTTGGATTTTGGTTACCACTATACCTCAAAACTAAATATTATAAATATTGTTATTTGACGTTTAGTAGATGTTGGATTTTGGTTACCACTATACCTCAAAACTAAATATTATAAATATTGTTATTTGACGTTTAGTAGATGTTGGATTTTGGTTACTACTATAACTCAAAAATAAACATTTTAAATATTGCTATTTGACATTTAGTAGATGTTGGATTTTGTTTACTACTGTACCTCACAACTAAATATTATAAATATTGTTATTTGACATTTAGTAGATGTTGGATTTTGCTAATTACTGTACCCCAAAACTAAATATTATAAATATTGTTATTTGACATTTAGTAGATATTGGATTTTGGTTACTACTATACCTCTAAACTAAATATTATAAATCTTGCTATTTAATATTTAGTAGATGCTTGATTTTTGTCAATACTATACCTTAAAACTAAATATAATAAATATTGTTATTTGTCATTTAGTAGATGTTGGATTTTGGTCAATACTATACCTTAAAACTAAATATTATAAATATTGTAACCTGCCTTAATAGATAACATAATAGATAGCAACAGCTGGTGATGCTGGTGGCAGTCAGTCTGCACAAACCTGCCAGAGACATATTGTAAATATTACAGCCTCAAACACTCACAAAGACACACACATACATGCAGAGAGAGAGGAAAGAAAAAGAGAGAGACAGTGAGAGATAGAGAGAGAGACGTGCACACACACACACACTCACTCACACATGCACACACACACACACACACGCACCAAGTTGTGAGTATCTTCATACATCTGCTAAATCTATTTCTCTTTCCGACCTCATTCCTCCTCTGTGTGTTCTGCTCCTTCTTCTCTGTTCTTTCTCTCCTTCTGCTCTCTCACTCTTGACTCTATCTTTCTTTTAAAATCATCCTCTCCTAAACCACACAGATAGTTTTTTGTGTGTGTATTCAGGTTATTAGTTGAATAAATCTTTGTTTGTGCTTTCATTCACTTTACCTCAATATGACCCCGTTGTTTGTCTGAGTTGCAATATGAGCTCCCCCTGAAATGCTGCATTCTAGGTGGCCCGGACAAGCAAGCCAGAGGTCAAAGGCCACCACATTTCTCAGGCTCACAATGCAGCAAATAAATAAATAAATAACATTTCTATTTGGTTCCATTCATTGTATTTATTTATTGTTTTTTTGTTTGTTTTATTTTGGAAGATTGCAATTGAACATTTCATTATAAGTGGTCCAAAGTGAATATTCTCTTCATATTTAAGGGGCTTTAGTCAGGATTTTAGAAAAAAAAAACACCTCTAGAGGTTATGTAGGTGAACGTTGCAACACTGGAACCATAATTTCCCCCTTTATGTCCACATTTCATTCATGCTAGTGCTGGGCGGTATGCCCAAAAATGCATATAACAGTATTTTTCAAGATTTTATTATTTTTTTTTTTTTTGCATGACTAGGCTTTAATATAGGTGTGTGAGTTACTGTACTGTTAGGAGTACATATAATATAAAAAAATAAGGCTTTTAATTAAGACTTTGATTAGAATTAGGTTTAATTTGTCCCACAAAATTAAACAAAATTTAGAAATCAGATTTTATTATCAGAAAACATCTGAAGAATATAAACAGTAGACCTTAAAAAGAGATACGCCAATACATTTAACACAACTTCCTTAACAAAATATTACAAATATTGTTAATAGTTCCATAAACACTATTAAAAAGATATTTCTCAAAAGCTTGTAAGACACAAGTTTAATATCAATTTACTATATGTTATTATTGAACCTTATAGACGCATTACAGTATTAAACTCAGCCACAGTTCCCTTCTTTCTCCAGTAAAAAATACATTCAAATCATCCTTTAAGCTACAGTATTAATGTATAATGTAATGTATGTAATGGCTGTAGTTACTGCTTTATTTTGCTTGAATAAAACACTCACACAGCAGGAACAGTAGCAGGAGCTGTTCCGATTTCTCTCCAGAGGGGCCATCAAACTTCAGGGTCTGAGGGTCATACTGGGGTTAGCATTTTACCCTGATATGTGAACTTGCCCATTACAACAGTTATTGTCTTCAAAGCACAACGATTAATCTATTAGCACATAGAGTTCGGCTTAAATATTATTGACTATCCTGTAGTGAGTAATGAGCTCCAATGAGTTTATCAGTCACTACCTGTGTTAGTGTTTTTGTATTGTTAGCTGCAGTTTACCAGGCTTACATTTATTACATTTACATTTAGAAGATTATTCCAAAGCTTTAATGTGCTCATCATTGTTAGTGATTAATCTACATGTATCTACTCAATTCATTATGGAAAGTCACTCAGTTAAGCAAATACATATTTACAGTGTTTTAAAGTTTTAGCGGTAATCAGTGGTTAGTAAAGCGAAGTGAAGCGAAACTGAAACTAAAAACAGCTATATGGGCTTACTCTAAAAATCCTAAATTAAAACCCTAAATTAACCTGGGATTATTCTTAAGGACAGATGTTAAATATATATTTATATGCATAGAATACTTCTTAACTTAAATTTTGGTAATGTCACGTCTTTGCCCTGTTTCCCTTTCGTTTCCCGTCTGTGCTCGTGTTTCTGTGTGTTTACCTTTTCCTCGTGCCTGTCATTTCCCCTAGTGCTCTGTCTGTATTCATCTGTAGCTCCGCCCTTGTGTTTGCCCATGTCTTTACCTTTACTGTTTTCACCTGTGTTCATTTGTAGCTCCGCCCCTCATTAATCAGTCCCCAGGTGTTACCTGTTCCCTTTCCCGTGTGTGCCTTGTGTGTGTATTTAAGCTCCTTTTTCTTCAGTGTTCGTTTGTCGGTTCTTGTACGTGTCTACGTCTGTTTTGGCTGCGTTTCTGTTAGTTCTTGAGATCCTGTTTTTGTTTTATTGTTTGCTGTTGTCATTAAAGATTACTTGTGTGTGTGTCCGCTCTCCTCGTCTGTCCTTTCACACAGCGTTACATTTATATTTCTTGTACATTTCTTGGTTTGTCATTCACAGATTTCCTCTGTGTTGTTTTAGACAAACAGATTATTCCTAATTAATTTTCTACATATTTTACACATAGTTTTGAATTAGCAAAGGAAGAA
Organism: Astyanax mexicanus; assembly: GCF_023375975.1. NCBI lineage: Eukaryota > Metazoa > Chordata > Actinopteri > Characiformes > Acestrorhamphidae > Astyanax > Astyanax mexicanus. Next base: position 35,960,215 of record NC_064426.1, on the reverse strand, counting down.
AAAATGTCTATAAATGCTCTATTATATTTACATGAACAATTTAAGAATTTTCCATTCCACTGTAATGTCATTTAATCTTCCTTTACTTTTTTTTTACGAGATGACGTTTTGTTATTAAACTGACAACATTATATATTGGGTTTATACGAAGCGTGCTGATGTTGAGTCCCAGTGTTTTTCTGATTTAAGCAAAGTTTATTCAGTCCTGTATTTTTATCTCGTGAGACATCTGCTTCAGGAGTTTATGGGAGGTCAGACGCCCAGAGAGAGAACGCATCTGTCCCCAGCTGAAGCGGCTGGCTTGACAGCTGGAGGACTTACGCTTATTTGGCTGCTTTGGAGATTTTTTTTTCTCTCTGAGTACATGATCATGTATGCATAAAATACATCTCTCTCATCCCCCTCTCCCTCTTTTTCTCTTTCTTTCTTCTCTCCAGGCTTGGAAATGGCACAGTCCTGCATGTTTCTGGGTTGGAGAGGAGCCGATAACCTTTAACACTGCCAGAAGAGCATGTGCCAGCAAGAATTCCTCATTGGTCGTTATTAACAACAGGTAATATACTGTACAGTCATGGGAAAGAAGTATGTAAACTGATTACATGAAGTGTTACCTCAGGGGGTGGTTTGGGAACACCCACCACCCACCCACTGGCCAGTATAGTCATGGCAAGGCAATGCCTATTATTTGTTTGAGTTTGAGTGAGGCTTAATAGTAGGTGCCATTTAGATGGAAGATTCTATTTCTGATTTTTTGCATGCATATATTATTCCTCGATCAACAGTGTCACATGTGGAATATCGGGAATACGTAATTAAAGACATTAATTACCACCCACATTGGACTACGCAGTGCATTGGGAAGTAATGATCATGACCGGCAACATCTGGCTAGAATTATCCATGTATACCATGTATACCTATACCAAATTCCAAATAAAAATATTGTCATTTAGAGCATTTATTTGCAGAAAATGAGAAATGACAGAAATAACAAAAAGATGCAGAGCTTTTAGACCTCAAATCATGCAAATAAAACAAGTTTTAAGAGTTCAGAAATCAATATTTGGTGGAATAACACTGGTTTTTGATTACAGTTTTCATGCATCTTGGCATGTTCTCCTCCACCAGTCTTACACTCTGCTTTATACCACTCCAGGTGCAAAAATTGAAGTAGTTCAGCTTGGTTTGATGGCTCATGATCATTCATCTTCCTCTTGATTATATTCCAGAGGTTCTCAATTTGGTTAAATGAAAGAAACTCATCATTTTTAAGTAGTCTCTTTTTTCCAGAACTGTTGGGGCATATTTAATGCAATAGGCCCTATACACACATTATGTAGCTCAGTGCTGAGTGCTCTAGCTTCCATGGGATCTGGCAAAAGTCATTGAACACAATATAAGTTGTCATGTCAGTGTAGAGTAAGTAATATTCTGATCACTTCTGGGACACTGTCTTCTAAAATTAAGGGTATTAATGGGGAATCTGTTCCCCTTTGCTGTAGTAACAGTCTCTGTTCTTCATAGAAAGCTTTATGGAAGATTTAGACACATTGCTGTATGAGTTTGATTGCATTGCGCCACAAGAATATAAGTATGTTGAGGTACTGATGTTGGATTATTAGTTTTCGATCCCAAAAATGCCATTCAAAACCTCCCTTAAGTCTAAAAGAACCTTTAGGGCTCTATTTTAGTAATCTATAGGCGAGCCATCAACCGCACAGTTCACAGCTTGATTTAGGGTGTCAGTGTGTCTTTGCTATCATAACAGCAGGAAAAGTACACCTTATGCAGCTCAAAATCTGCAAAAGGAATGTACTAATTCTGTTCATTAATCATGGGTGTCTTTTGGGCTTAATGTGTAATAAATCAGTCAGCGTTTCACTTGTCATTCAGTTTAAGACTCAGATTGGTATTTTAATGGTCCAGAGGAAAATGTAAATTTCCTGCTTGTCAGATCATTAACGCTAACAGTAATGTTATTTTTTGTTTGTGTTCTGTTTATTTTTCATGTAAAAGTTGGGTTTGTGCACTGATGTGTGTCCATGTATGTGTACAATGAGCAGGGGTGGACATTCACTGAGTGTGCACGGTGAACCTGAGCTGCCAAGATAGCAATGAACGTTTGACAGTTGACTGTTGTCAGGGTTTAAATCCGTCAGTGGGGCATCTTTGCTTTCCATTGCCAAGAAATGTACCTGAACACACCTCACATACAAACCACAACACCCATCAGTTTTGATATATTCACAAGTGCTGTTGCTATTTAAAGGACACGGACACGACACAAAATGGTGAATCTGAGCTGCCAAGATAGCAATTAACGTTTGACAGTTGACTGTTGTCAGGATTTAAATCCGTCAGTGGGGCACCTGTGCTTTTCGTTGCCAAGAAATTTACCTGAACACACCTCACATACAAACCACAACACCCATCAGTTTAGATATGTTCACAAGTGCTGTTGCTATTTAAACGACACGGACACGACACGGTGAACCTGAGCTGCCAAGATAGCAATAAACGTTTGACAGTTGACTGTTGTCAGGGTTTAAATCCGTCAGTGGGGCACCTTTGCTTTCCATTGCCAAGAAATGTACCTGAACACACCTCACATACAAACCACAACACCCATCAGTTTAGATATGTGCACAAGTGTTGTTGCTATTTAAACGACACGGATACGACACGACACGACACGGTGAACCTGAGCTGCCAAGATAGCAATGAACGTTTGACAGTTGACTGTTGTCAGGGTCTAATAAAGAAAAATTTAAGACATGTTAGACATCTTAAATATACAGCATATTAACAATGAAACAAACAATTACCTCTCAACTTATAAACGTGTGTGTGTGTGTGTGTAGGTTTGAACAGGCATTTGTGAACAGTCTTGTGTTTGGTCGTTCTGAGGATCATTTCTGGCTGGGTCTTCATAATGAGAACAGCACTGGCCCTTTCCACTGGCTCACCGGAGAGGAACTGACGTACACAAACTGGAACCGGGACCAGCCAGGTATACACACACACACACACACACACACAGAAAGACACACACATCTGCATGCATGCAGAATCCAACCTTTAGTCAAAGGCCACATTTTCACAGCACTTACAGCAGCATATCCAGGAAAGATAGCCAATCAATACAAATCCAGTTCAGACCAGTGCCAGCATCGCTGAGTAATATTAGCAAAATAAAGCTTTTAATGAGTCACAGTAGGAAAAAGTGACTTGTTTGCTTTCTATCCAGACAGGCATGTCTGGATATGTAAAAACTGTACTCTCAGCTAGTTGAGAGATGAGACACTGCGTTTGTTTTTGTGGTGAATACAAATTTGGGCTCAAGCATCTAAAAGAAAAGTAGGTAACACTTTACTTGGATGGTCCATTTTATGGTCTTGTTGATGCTCAACTGACATTCAACTTACACTGAATTGAATGTCCATTAAATTGAACTTAACCCTATGTTGAATGTGAATTATTCAAAATAGAACCTAACCGTACACCTAACCCTAACCTTAACCCTTAATCAACCCTAAAATCTAACTGTACACCTAACCCTAACCTTAACCCTTAATCAACCATAAAATTAAACCCTACACCTAACCCTTACCCTAACCTTAACCTAAAATTAAAATCTAACTCTAAACCCAATCCTAAAATATTAAGATAAGCATTTGGATTAGAGTTGAATGTAGGGTTATATTCAACAGAGAATCATTTACTTTCACCTTGTAGTTCATTTACATTTAATAGAGATGTAGTTGAATGTTAGTTGAATGTCAGTTAAGCATCAAAGAGGCCATCAAATGGACCATCCAAGTAAAGTATGATAAAAATAAGAAAACAGAATTGGCCCGCTCACCCGGGTGGGTGGATGGCGCTCTCTCCCCACATCACTCCTAGGGTGATGTCTGCAGCACAGGGTGTCTGTGAGCTGATGTATCAGAACCGAGTCGCTGTGCTTTCCTCCAAGCGCGCTGTGATGCTGCTCGGCAATGCTGTATCAGCAGCAGCTAGAAAAGAAGCGATGGCTAACTTCACATGTATCGAAGGAGGCATGTGCCTCCTGGTGTGCTGGGGTTTTACTAGTGATAGGGGGAGTCCTAATGAGTGGGTTGGGTAATTGGCTGTGCTAAATTGGGGAGAAAATAGGAAAAAAGTAGTTTCGATTTGGAGTTAGTTAAACTTCTAAAAGGTTAATATTTAAGGACTAAGGAATAAAGAAGCTTTCGTTAACATGATCGCCAGAATCAGTCATGATGCACATCGTGCATTAAAGCAGATGAGAACGTTCTATAACTTTGTGAACTGTCATGTGATCTTTCACCCCCAGCCTCTATAAAAGGTGGATGTGTAGCGATGGCGACGGGACACGCTACAGGCCTGTGGGAGGTAAAGGAATGCTCGACTGCTCGCTCCAAATACATCTGCAGACAGGATAAAGGCTCCACCGTTCCCCCTACACCCCCGAAACCTCAGCCCACGCCTTCCCTGACTGGGACATGTCCTTCTGACTGGAAAACCTCTGGCACTCTGCGCCACTGCTATAAGGTATGTGTGTGTTTTACTCTGAGGCATTTAGAGTGGCTTAGCAGACTAAGATGCTGGCCTAAGGCCACTACGGCCTAAGGAAGGAGCGCAAGTTTCCGGAAAATCCTGAGTAATGCTGCCTCACCCTCAGCAGCCAGAGCCTGAGTGAGCACAACTGACCATGCTCTCTCTCTGAGTGTGTTTCCCTATTTAACTCTTATTTTAACTTCGTACGTATCAGAGGAGGCATGCACTCATCCTGACCATCCTGAAGACAGAAGCATTGCAAGTGATAGGAATAGTCTTAATAAGTTATACGTGGTATAATTGACTCCATTGGCTACATTATGGAGTAAATTGAGTAAAAAGTAAAAAACGTTAGCCCAGTTATTTGTGGGTTTAGCTATTTTGGCCACACCCACCGCTAGCAGGTGACATTTGATGGCTATGTGCTGTAGTGCCTTGAAATCTCCATAGACAAATAGCTCAAACTAAAGAGGTCAAACTAAATTAACCATCATAAGATGCCACCTTTAAAACCAATCATTTGGTTTCAGATGTCTGCCCTGCTATAGCTGCCATAGCCAACTGTAAGTTCTGTTAGTAGCTTTGTGTTCCTATGTTAACCTACATCACTCAGTCATCTATCATTCATTTGGAGCATATTTATTAGTCAAATTATACATACATACGTACATCTTTAGATCAATAGACCTATCCATAGTTTTACAGTGTTATGATGGATATGATATGATATGGTTATGATAGTAACTGATAAAAGTATCAGTGGTTGTAAGGGGCTTGAATGTGTCTGTTATCCACAGTGTGTTTATGAATGTGTTCTTGCTGCTGATCTCCTGGTAGGTCTTCCATGCAGGCCAGCTGGAGAAGAAGCTGACTTGGATCCAGGCCCATACATTTTGTCGTAAGCATGGAGCCGAACTGGCCAGCTTCAGTGGCCCAGATGAGGAGGCCTTCATCTTCCAGGTCCTTCATGGGGCCTTTGGGTAAGTGGTTGGGAGAGCATGTCTTTAGATGAGCATGTATAATATATTTTTTGTATTATATTGATGTATATTTTTGTGTATATGTGATTAGATTGTCCATGGTTTACTTTTTAAAAGATCCAGTATGTGAATGTATAGTGTTACTATGCAGAAATTTGCAACTTAATTGTGCGTGTGTGTTTGTTTCTCTCTGATTGGCTGTGTATACAGAGAGGAGGACGATCATGAGCAGCACTGGATCTGGATTGGCTTGTCTCGTCGGGACAGTGAAAGCTGGACATGGAGTGATGGATCTGCTGTGAGTGGGTCTATAAACTTCTATAAACTTATTAGTAACACTTCATTCATACATATTTTGGGACTATAAGGCACACCGAATTATATGGCACATTTTAAGCAACACTAGTAAGGATGCCTACATCGAAGTAAACAAGGGTGTCGCCACGTTTTCCTTCTAAAGGGGAAGCTGGGGGATGTGCCTAAGTAAACAAAAGTTTAATTCTTAAAAAAGAGTTTTCTAACAAAGTCAGACAAGCAGTGGATGTTAATCTACACAGATTTCTATCCTAAAAAAACTGTTTATTTGGGTGAGTAAAGCGCTTTTGTTTATTTACAATATGCTTGGATTTCCAATATTTTGTTTAAGGGTGAGTTTTCAGTGAAGTTTCTCCATCTCTAAGGCTAGGTGCAGCAGCATTAGCATTAGCTGCTAACTGCGGCACTAGCGGGATGTAAATGGCACCCGATAGCGCTAGACTGAGGAACCCTAAGTGTTTCAGTAACCCAGAGCAATATTAGCTAGCGGTTCATCCCACATAGCTTGTTTTCACATGGCAAACACGCAGACTTATACTCCTCCAATATACTCGTCCTTATGCAGCTAATGCTAATGATGCTGCACCGAGCCCTAGTGCTGGAGAAACTTTACTGAAAACTCATTCTTATAACGTTGTACTTCAGAGGAGTTGCTTTACTGCTCCTTAATACCTGACTGATAGAATTCATACATAAGACGCACTGGATTCTAAGTTGATTTTTGGGAAAATTTAAAGATTTTAAGTGTGCTTATAGTCCGAAAAGTACGGCAATAATTATTATATGTAAATCATTTATACAGTCAGTGTATTCAGTTGAATAAAGCTCATGTATCTGCAGACACATCTAATGGCTTTTTATTGTTGAGTTTAAATTCTGAGATTTAAGATATGTCTAAGTTTCTTTAGGAAGTATCTTATTTTTTCTTCACATTTTTGCTTCATCTCTCTCTTTTGTTCTCTCTCTCTCTCTCTCTCTCTCTGTTGTTCTCTCTCTCAGGTGTCCTATCAGAATTTTGGCAGGGATGCGTATAGTACAGCTCGCTGTGGAGCGGCGAACCCTGCTGATATGAACTGGCTGAAGGCTGAATGTGATACTGAGCTGGACTGGATCTGCAAAATACCAAAAGGTGTGCTCTCTCTCTCTCTCTCTCTCTCTTACACACACACAAACACACACATACACACACACTCACACACACACACACACACATGCACATTCTTACCTATGTCTGTTTTGTTTGCTGCAGGCAAAGCAGAGGTGGAGCCTGAAATTACTGAAGGTCAGTAATGGAAATATTATAGAGATTTTATAGAGTTATGCATTTTTTTACATTACCACAACGTGGTGTATATTGCAATTTTTTGGCCAAATTTGAAGCGGTACACAAATTTAACTGAAGGTGTGTGTGTGTGTGTGTGTGTGTGTAGACTCTGGTCAGGAGTGGGTGGATTTCCAAGAGGCTCAGTATAAGCTATTTGAGCATCGCACCACATGGGAGCAGGCCCAGAGGATTTGCAGCTGGTTTCACGCCTCTCTTGCCTCCATACACTCCAACGAAGAGAAACAGTTCTTGGCAGGCACTGTGCGCAAGGTACACACTCACAAACATACATCTTTCACTACCCCACACCCTAAAGTAGGTGTTTTTTGGATAGATGGACTGCTCTTTGAATAAACCACAATTAAAGGCAGCCAGTCAGATGAAGGAAAGATCATTTTATTCCACCAATAAGCCATAATATTAAAACCATTGAAAAGTGAAAATAAGGGACCATTAAAAATAATATTTTCTGTAGTAACTCATAACATGATCAAAATGTATCATCAGATATTATGGAAATATGCTGAGTTTAAGCACTGGCAGCTCTTGTCAGCAGAGCTTTAGCCAGTATTTTCTTATTTGAACTGTGCAGTATGTCACAGTAATTTGTTTGTAATAATGTGCTGGCGCCATGGTAACTGGCGAGCTGGCTAATCCTTTAGCTTCTGCTAAACAGGTAATCACTGAGCTTCAGTAAGGTTGCTAACCACAACTAGGTAATTTATTACTACAACCAATGCAGTCAAGACAGGAATGCCAATGTGTGTCAGGCCAGACAACATGCGTGAGCTTGGCATCTAGGGAGGAGTGGGTGGGGCAGAAGACTCTATCCAGTGTTTAGAAATTATACTCCTGTAGCCATTTCACACAACCACTCGCATTTATTACTTATTGTTCCTTTAAGGCCCTTTGCCCTGCACATTTTAGGGCTTTTTCTGCTTTACCACACCCACTTTAACTCATAATAGGCTGTTATTAACCTGGTTAGGTGGATCAGGTGTGTTAGGAGCAGGAAAAAAACACCAGAAAGAGAAATACTGGGCTAGATGACCAGATCAGAACACATTGTAAGCATAAGGCAGAACTTGTGGGGTGCTTCAAGTATGCAGTGGACACTAGCTACCAAAAATGAATGGGTCAGAGCACAAAAGAGATGTACACAATATAAAGAAGGTGGTTTTAATGTTATGGCCGATATGTAAGCATAGCAATTTTCATATAAATGGTAGATATGGGTTCTGTAAAATGCAATTAATTATAGCTAATTTCATATATTGTAGGATACCTGAAGTCCCACATCTACTTCCTGATCTGTTTAATGAAAGGGTATCTGTGTGTGTTTGTGTGTAAATGTTTGTTTGTGTGTGTGTGTGTGTGTGTGTGTGTGTGTTTCTGTCTAGATGTCAAACATAAAAAGTGATCTCTGGTGGATTGGACTGTACACTTATGAGAAGGACGGGCGATACAGGTGGTCTGATCAATCGGTGCTCAACTATGTGTCCTGGGGACCTGGACAACCTCGTCCCCCCACCAGAGACCGCAAGTGTGTCCACATCTCTGCATCTAAAGGTTCGTCAACTAGCACATACGTTTTTTATCATACACAGTAGAGGTACATTTAGTTTAATAGCATATTTTTCACACTATGAGAAGCACCGAATTATGAAAGTATATTTTCTGGTCTATTTTCATACATAAGGCACACTGGATTACAAGGCGCATTATGCAACACTAGTAAGGAACAGGGTGTCACCGTGTTTTTTTTCTAATTCAGCAGGTCTCGCTGCTGGGTGGTGGTGGTGGGGGGTAACTAAAAGCTAAGTTACATAAACAAAACTGTAATTCTTAAAAAAAAAAAAATCTTTTTAAGTCAGACAAGTTCTGGATGTTAATATACACAGATTTCTCTCCTGAAAACTTTTTTTTTATTTGGGTGAGTAAAGCACTTCCATTTGTTTACAGTAAGCTTAAATTTCCAGATTTCTACTAAGGCTGGGTGCAGCAGCAATAGCACAAGAAGCTAACTGTAAGCGTTAGTAAATGCCGAACGACAGCGCTACACTGAGGAACCCTGAGTGTTCTGGTAAGCCAGGGCAATATTAGCTAGTGGGATGCCCCATCACGCAGTAAGATAATGATTCAAAACACACTGCCTGAAAAAGCATTTCAGAAGAAGAACGCAGAAGAATTTTGCAAGCTAAGAATTTGCAATATGTTGGCTCATAAGAAAAGTGTGTGGGTTCAGACACTGTATTTCAGATCCAGATGTAAATACCTGGAAATAAAAAATGTAAATGTTTATATTTTGTCTCATATTCTTAATCTTTCAATGTGAAACCAAAATATATTCAGTCTACAGTAAAAATAATATTTATTACTTTCATTTTTTTTCCTTTCTCCCTCTCAGGTGAATGGGCAGATCAGAAGTGTCATTTAGATTTGCCATATGTGTGCAAGAGGGTAAACGTCACGGGCACGCCTCCTCCGACTCCAGCTCCTCCCCCCACTCCAGCAGGCTGCCCTGATGGCTGGAGTCCATTCCTTCACAGAGTAACTCAACTATTCTCTTCTGTTTTTCTTCCCTATTATGGTCTTTAAGGAGTGTTATTCATAACTCTGTATTTATGTACTTTGCCAATTTTATTTGACCTGTACTAAATGTGAACCCTGATAACTTTACTGTAATGTAGCTCCTAACATTTTTGAATTTAAATTGTATTGAACTACGAATACATTGATTAAGGCCTAAAGGCCTAATTTAACCCTTTCTGTCTTTCCTAGTGTTATAAGGTATTTGGGCAAGAGGAAGCGAGACGTGTCACCTGGTCTGCCGCCCGCATAATGTGCGAATCTCAAAGTGCAAAACTAGCTACAGTGCCTAGTCATATTGAGCAAGGTATACACAAATGCAAACTCACACACACACACGTTTTGCTATTGTTACTATCCTTTTGTGTAATCACTGTATGTTCTGTTCTGTTGGATTCCTTGTACTTTGCCTAAAACACAAACAAACAGTCAGTCCAGGCTGAAATACTCCACATTTTAAATTAGTAGTATTTTTTCTTTCTGTTATTTTGATGTATATTTAATTTATTTTGTATTTTTTTTTTGTATAACTCATGTTTTTGATATATGGGAACTCAGATAACCACTTTGGTCAGCCAAGAACAGAAAGCTAAGGCTGCAGTGGGCAGAAGCTTATAAAAACTGGACAGAAATTCATAGCAAAAAGATGACAACCTTAGATTAGACTTAGAGTTTTTAGTTTGATGGTTTAGCTGATTTAGCTAGTTACAAGCTTGATTAAACGAAGCTAAACTAACAAAGCTAAACTAAGTGTATGACTAGGCTTGGCCATGCCGTTTGACTAGCATAACCAGCTAGATTAAGTTGGATGACTAGCATTGCAAGCATGTTCAGTAAGACCAAGTTTGTCCACAAGCATGACCAGAAAGGCCAAATCTAATGCTACATACACTGTACTGTTCAGGAGCTGATTAATCAGCCAGCTTTCCAGTATATATATTTTAGATGGCCAGTTTTACAACCGTCTTGTCCATCAAAGACCAGTTTAGATCATCTGAAAACAGCAACGGGCAAATGCTAGTAGTTTAAGCTGGATTTTTGTCAGTATGGGCTGGAATTTCAATATAATGTTTTAACATATTGTGGATTTCATGCCACGAAGAACTGAGGCTGTTTTGAAAGCAAAAAGCAGTTTAAATAAAAAATAAAAAACATATTCGTCACACTGTAAGGCGCACAGTCACTGACCATCTATTTTCTGGTCTATTTTTATACATCTAATTTAGCAGGTCTCGCCGATGGGTGGTGGTGGTGGGGGTAACTAAGTTAGGCTAAACTAAGTAAACAGAACTTTAATTCTTAAAAAAAAAATCATAAAGTCAAACAAGCGCTGGATGTTAATCTACACAGATTTCTCTCCTTAAAACTGTTTATTTGGATGAGTAAAGCACCTCTGTTTATTTAGAGTAAGCTTAGATTTCCAGTGTTCCACTAAGGCTGGGTGCAGCAGCATTAGCATTAGCGGCTAACCACTAGCCGCAGTTAGAACTAGTAAACAACATCCAACAGCGCTACACTGAGGAACCCTGAGTGTTCTGGTGAGCCAGGGCACTTTCAGCTAGCGGTTTGTCCCACGTAGCTTGTTTAGCGCAATTAGCAGATAATGCTAATACTGCTCCATCCTCTGCGGCTAGAGAACTAAACTGAAACTCCTTTATAACACTGCACTTCAGCAGACTATTTCTTGGAAAATTAAAGGATTTTAATTGCGTTTAATAGTGCGAAAAATACAGTATACACTCAAACACATATATAATTTTTCTGTTGACGCTGCTTAACTCTGTCAATGTGGAATCACAACTTCTTTTAAACCCCTAACGTGGCAAAGTTTGAAATAGTTGTATGAAGGATTTAAAGTCCTGGCTTCTCTCCTGTGGTCCGAGGCATGCCGGAGATGCTGACCATGCTTTTCGGGTTTACTGAGAAGAATGCCCGAATCATGTAAAATGATCCCAAGCTGCCGTCTCCTAAAGCCAAGGCGAGGTTTTAATAAACTGAATGTGCCCTAGAGCTCACCCCTGCAGAACCCCAAAACAATAGGACTGCTGTTAGCAACAAAAGCCATTTTTAGTGAACTGTTGAGAGACATTTCTTTTGTTTAACACATTTCTACCTTCTTTTGTAACACTCCTTTCTTTTTTCTCCTATCTTTTTCCCCCCCACACCCCTTTTGTCTTCTGTAGCCTTCCTGGTGACTCTGCTGCCAAACTCCAGCTTCCATTTGTGGGTGGGGCTCAAAGCGGATTCAGAAGGACAGTTCAGGTGGGCGGAGCCTGGGCTCCTTAGCTACACAAACTGGGCCCCTGGGGAGCCAGTGGACAACAGAGGACACAGCAAGAACTCGGTACTGGAAAAGTCTTTCCATACTTACACGCTCGCACATTACTGACACAGATGTGCAAATGCACATGTAGGTTTAGGTGTAGTCCCTGTAGAGAAATATTGTCAATAGACAAGTCTAATGAGCTCACTAATGCTCTTTGATTGCTGAATGCAATCAAATTCTCACTCAGCAATGCAAAAATATTATATACAGTCATATGAAAAAGTTTGGGCACCCCTATTAATCTTAATCATTTTTAGTTGTAAATATTTGGGTGTTTGCAACAGCCATTTCAGTTTGATATATCTAATAACTAAAGGACACAGTAATATTACAGGATTGAAATGAGGTTTATTGTACTAACAGAAAATGTGCAATATGCATTAAACCAAAATTTGACCGGTGCAAAAGTATGGGCACCCTTATCATTTTATTGATTTGAATACTCCTAACTACTTTTTACTGACTTACTGAAGCACAGAATTGGTTTGGTAACCTCACTGAGCTTTGAACTTCATAGCCAGGTGTATCCAATCATGAGAAAAGGTATTTAAGGTGGCCAATTGCAAGTTGTTCTCCTATTTGAATCTCATCTGAAGAGTGGCATCATGGGCTCATCAAAACAACTCTCAAATGACCTAAAAACAAAGATTGTTCAACATAGCTGTTCAGGGGAAGGATACAAAAAGTTGTCTCAGAGATTTAACCTGTCAGTTTCCACTGTGAGGAACAAGAGCACAGGGACAGTTCTTGTTAAGCCCAGAAGTGGCAGGCCAAGAAAAATATCAGAAAGGCAGAGAAGAAGAATGGTGAGAACAGTCAAGGACAATCCACAGACCACCTCCAAAGAGCTGCAGCATCATCTTGCTGCAGATGGTGTCACTGTGCATCGGTCAACAATACAGCGCACTTTGCACAAGGAGAAGCTGTATGGGAGAGTGATGCAAAAGAAGCCATTTCTGCAAGCACGCCACAAACAGAGTCGCCTGAGGTATGCAAATGCAAAAGCACACCTCAGGCGACTCTGTTTGTGGCGTGCTTGCAGAAATGGCTTCTTTTGCATCACTCTCCCATACAGCTTCTCCTTGTCCAAAGTGCTCTGTGCTCATATAAATTTTTTTAATGTGTGAATTTACTCTCTTTGTTGTATGTGTGTGTATATTTTACTAGGGTAACTGTGTGGTGCTTCTGCATAGTGTCCCTCACCGAACCACAGGAATGTGGTCATCCCGAGGCTGTGAAGGAGAGAAACATGGATACATCTGCATGAAAAGCAAAGGTAACAAAAATAAAACGATTATAAAGCCCAGTTCTGTCTATATACAGTGTCATAATAAAGTATCTCTGCCCTCTTAACTTGTTATTGGTATTTTTACATACTTGACACACTTAATGTGTGTAAATCCTGATTCAGAATTGAATTATGAGTCAATAAGAACAGAATAAAAGTTTAAAAAACAGTTTTCATATGACTCAGTAAGTTAGGACTTTGACTAGGCCACATCAAAGCCTTATTTTTCTTTATTTTGTGCCATTCATAGCTTGATTTGGACAAAATGTGCTCAGGTGTTTCTATGTAGCCCTGCTTTAGTTCACTAAATTACTGGTCTCTGAAAAAAGATAGGATTTTGACTCTTGCACATGATTATTCAAACATGCAAATATATCGCCTCTGATTAGGTAATAGCACTGAAGCAGAGAACGCCTAGCTGCCTTCCCCCTACAGCCAGTTTTACAGCTCTAAAACTCAAAGGACAAAATGTTTTCAGAGATACAGCCTTAGTTGTAAAGATACAGCACTGAGTGCTAGGTAAAGTTAGCCCTTAAACTTCACTTAAAGTCAGACTCTCAGACTCTCTTCCCATGGCTGAACTAACTCTACTAAACTCTTACCTCAGGCTTGGTGATTTGGTGCTTGGGCAGTTTCATCACATCGAAGCCCCAGAGTCTGATCTATATCCTCTTGAGACCTTGCGTCCTCATAAGGGGACATAACATTTCAGCTTCTCTGCACCATGATACTGCACTTTTTAAAACCTTGACCTTTGACCCTATATGAAAGCACTACCCGTACCATCTAGTGTCCAATGACATTAAACTCAATTGATTGAAAACAAGGGCAGGAATCCCAGTCAAAAGTTTCTACAGCCAGGCCTGACAGAAACATGGGCCAGATAAAAATCTCATCCAATTTTATGTTTGAAAATAGTTCATTAACTTATTGTAGGAAGCAAAAATTTTGTTTTTAGGTCATTAAGTCCTATTGATGACAAATTTAAGAAAAATTAAAAGTGTTTTCTGTAAAACTGTTTTCTTTTAAGATGTGCTACCTTGTCAAACTGTGCTTACCTAGTGTATATTTTAGGTTTGGTAAAACGCGGAATCAACCGGAGATCCAATTTAAACCTATAGTTGCTTACACAACATAGCTAACTAGCTGTGTAAACAGAGCTGTAAGCTCCTTAGCTGACAGTGTCAGCTCTACTGCAGCCCAGCTGTCTGTGGGCAGTCCTGATCGCCTTGTCTTTCTGAGCATTTTCTTTTCTTAGCTGCTGCAGACAATGGAGGTTGAAGAACAGTTTTATGTGCAGCATCCATATACAACTCAGAGAGACCTACAGTATTTCACAAAGAACCAAAAAAAGTGGATTTTAGCGGAAGGAGACCTTTAAATTACTGTTGAGCAGATATTTAACACTTCTTGATCCAGACTCAGATCTGACAGAACACTGTCTGTCAGTTCTATGTACTGAACACTCATTATTTGACTGTGCCATGTGCCTGTGCCATGCTAGGAGTTTAAATGAGCCCCTTTCTTGTGTGTTTATATGTGTGCAGACCCTGCTATACCTCCTGGTGTAGACCTTCTTCCCCCTGCATTGGGCAGCCCTTTGGAGTTTCAGGGGGTTCAGTACCGTTTGTTGCAGAAGAAGCTGGACTGGGAGGGGGCTCTGCAGGTGTGTGAGTCTGTAAACGGCAGCCTGGCTGCAGTACGAGATCCACGACAGCATGCGTACCTCAAACTCCTGCTCAGTACTCTCCGCAAACCTGCCTGGATCTCCCTGCATAATGATGGGGTAGGTGAATGTGTGTGTGTGTTTTTCTTTGTTCAGTTTGTAAATGCCATGCAAAACTTGTGTCAATGATTTTTTTTTACTGCCAATAGGGTCGGAGCTACAGATGGCTGGGTGAAGAGGATGTTACTTTCAGTGACTGGCAGGACGGAGAGCCCAAGCCGACGACTGGCTGTGGTCACATGACTACTGGCGGACAATGGACTGTATCTGCCTGTGACTCTAAATTAGAAGCAGCCATTTGTGAAATGAATACAGGTATGTATATTATATATTTTAACTAGTGGTGTCAATCGATTAAAAAATGTAATCCGCTTAATCACAACAAAATTCTGTGATTAACTGCGATGAATTGCATATGTTTTTCTTCAGACGTAAATTATTATAGCGGATATTTAAATGTAAATAAAAGAATGAATGTAAGAAATGTAAAATGCAATTATATGTATATTAGTGGTGTCAATTAAAATAATAGTATGTTTAAGGGGAGATAATCAACCATGGGGGGTTATTATAAAGAATGCGTGATAAATTGGACTGTAAAATTGTGAGGATTTCTGAATTCGAACTTAATTTGAATTTGGGTGGGGCAGATTACAGCGGAAGTAGGGGTCAAACTTGGTGCCTTAATTAACTTGCGTTAAAAAAGTAGTAACGCATAACTGATTCCAAATTAACAGCGTGCGTTAGCGCTTTAACGTTGACACCCCTAATTTTAACTAGGGCTGACAATAGTAATGCATGCAGTTAATCTGAAAACTTTATCACTGTTTTTTTTTTGTTTTTTTCAAAATTAATCACATCACAAAATTGACAGAGCCTAGTGATGCATTAGCAGATTTATTTAGTGATATAACACAGCAACACTAAGTGATGAGTTCAGAAGGTACATTATTTCTCTCTCTCTCTCTCTCTCTCTTTCACTTGTGTGGTCACACACACAAACACACACACAGCTGATGGCGCATTTCCTTCTTTTAAGCTGTTGAGTGTGGAATATGGAGCTACACTAGCATTTATTTTTCCATTAAAACTCTCAATTAAACTTAGTTACTCAGCGTATTACAATATTCTAGTGTAAAAGGCATCAAAACTGCCATGAGATATTATAACACAGTAAAAAAAAAAAGCTATAGTCACCAGGTTTAAATCAACTACACCATTATTACTGTTAAATACCACAATAAGAAAAAACATAAGCATGATTGTATCCATGATTTAGACACAGAATATTGTTGTGATTAATATGATTTAATATGATTATTTTTTTAAAGATTGGCACCAATAATACAAATACAAATAAAATACTAATCTAAGAGTTTCCTTTAATGATTCACATTTAAATACCTATCAAAAGCTTAGTTTTGTGAAAGAAAAGGTGTGATTAACCATGATTAATCACAAAATTCAATTTTAATTGATTGACACCACTAGTTTTAACCAAAGGTTTAAAAGAACATTTCAGATTTTAACATTAGACATACATTTAGATTCAACATGTAGATTTACAGTACCTAAAAGGCCGCAGTCAGCACATTTGCTTTGCAAATTTGTTGAGAAACATAAGGCCAATGAAAGTCAGGGAAATGATTATAAGGCTAAAAAATTTGAATAAAACAGTGAGAGACATCAGGCATACCGTAGGCTTACCAGAATAAACAGTTTGGAACATTAGACAAGACTATAACCCTTCAGTCAAACAGTATAACCATAAAAGGACTGGTAGGCAAAAGAAGACCTTCATAGCTTCTTCCTGAAAAAATCTCACTAAAATGAAGAAAATCCTCATTTGCTCATATGTACACTACCAGTCAAATTTTTAAAACATCCTTATTTGTAAGTGGTCCAGTAGCAGTGCTGTATGACCCAGAAAAGCTGTTCTTTTTTACCTTATTTCTACGCTTTACCTGTGAGACCTCTAATTCTTCTCTTTACTGCTGAAACTGAGACGAAGTTTAATGTTAAGTTGAGCTAAAGGTGCTGTTGCCATGTGGGTCAGCCAGACCTGACTCTTCCAGTATTCACTGCAATCTGGCTTCGTCTGTAATTTATAAATAAATTTAAGGAAATATTTATACTTGTAATAGTTTCAAAGTTTTCTATGTTTCTTTGTCTTATTCTAGTTATTATGATGAAAGTGTGAATGTGCTGTGTGGAGGTGTGAAAATGCTGCAGTAGAGAATGCAGTAACATGATTTGATAGATAGATAGATAGATAGATAGATAGATACTTTATTGATCCCAAGGGGAAATTTTACACGTCCAGCAGGTATGTATAATACACAAAGTTACAAAAGGATAAAATATAACGAAACATATAAATACAATAAAATAAAAAGATAAAATGAAAAGTATAAAAGTACAGTCTTTAGTATGTGTGTGTGTGTGTGTGTGTGTGTGTGTAATGGAGAATGGAGGTAGTGCAGTTGAACACAGTAGACAATGAACACCAGTTGATGTGCATAAAGTGAGGATAATTACAAAAGATATGTAAACAGTAGATAGTGAAGGAACCACTAGTGCAAAAAAGGGTAAAACTATAAAAATAGTGTTATAGGCATCAGCAAGACTGAAAGTGTGTCCATAGATGGGGGTGTGTCCATGGTGTGGCCAGAATTGCCGGAATGAAAAAGTGTCACAGAGACTTCAGTTTGCTTGGCTGAGAGGAGTTGAACAGTCTTACGACCAGTCTAATAATTTGTAGTTTGCATTTGAAACTTTGGATAAAATGTCTTCAACACTTTTTAAATCTCCGTTTTCAGAGCGAACCATTGCTCATAGGTGGACGTATCCAGGACATTGCCTTCAGACGCTGGGGGACTGGTCCTGGATTCCTTTCAGAAACAACTGTTATGCTTTTAACCTGAACCAGCTCAGGTTACAGCACGAGGCTCTGCACACCTGCAAAAAAGGTACTAGACTTTTATTAAAGTAGGGACTGACAGGTTTATATGCAGAGTATACAAGAGTATACAAACTTGTTTCACAAAAAGCTTGGGATTAACAGTGTTATGAACCCTCTGGAGGGGTGAAAAATAGTACTGTTGCATCAAATTTGATGTTTAAATCGTTGTGATAATACAGCACAGAACTGCATTTTATACAGTTGCTGATTCTGTGCCTTATGAAAGAAGCACACTTTATTGGAAGGCTGCAAAACATTTGCAAAACTTGATTACTATTTGTATGAAGTGAGGCAATATTTTAAAGGACCATTCAGGATGATATATTTTTAGTAGTAAAGGATAAAAACGATCAGCGTGTGTCATCAGATTACAAGGAAACGTAAAGTTTAAACACTGTCATTGCTTGTCAGCAGAGCTAAAACCAGTATTTTATTACTAGAACTGAACTTATTATTATATATATTGTATGTTACTAGAACTTTGACTTAATTTGAGAATTAAAGTCATCAATTTGGATGCAGTTCATGTGAATATATAATAATCCCCCCTCTCTTTTTCTCTATCTCTCTCTGTCTCGCTCTCTCAGTGGACGCAGAGCTGTTGTCAGTGCTGGATGAGAGTGAGAATGGATTTGTATGGGAGCACATTCAGGGCTATCAGGAGCAGGCTAATGGCGCTTGGCTTGGCATGACCTTTAACCCCAGAGGTAAGAGCAGGGTTAATCCAGGGCTCATCACTCATCACTGTCGTTGACATTAATCACACTGATTGGATCTGTGTTAAATTAGCAATCTGTCTATTTTACCAGTGACATTATGACCCGACTAATGATTTTGTTTCTCTTTGTGTGTGTGTTTGTGTATGTGTGTGTGTGTGTGTTTGTGTATGTGTTTGTGTGTAGGAGGTGGTCTGCAGTGGCAGGACAGCTCGGTTGTGGAGTACACTAACTGGGAGCAGCAGGACGCTAATCTGAGCATGCTCTCTGCTAACAGCTGCTTCTGGGTGCAGAGCAACACTGGGTTCTGGAGGCCTGGATCCTGCAAGAATCGCACCCATGGAGTCATCTGCAAACGGCCACGAGGTACAAAACCACATCAACACACACACAATTATAACAAAACATTAATAAAACATAAAATATTTTTTTTATTTTAATGTTAATTTTTAATTCTCACCTAAAGTGTTGTTCATTCTCTCATATTTATTCTCGTATAAACTGCTGTTTATTACTATTAAGCAGAGGTGGAAAAAGTACAAAAAAATTAATTAAGTAAAAGTACCTTTACTTTGCTAAAATTCTACTCAAGTAAAAGTAAATGTACCCATCTAAAAATTTACTCGAGTAAAAGTAAAAAAGTACTCAATTTAAAATGTACTTTGAGTAAAAGTTACATAGCTACTTTTGATTATTTGATGTAAAAAAGTAAATAAATTAAATAAGGGCGTTATTGCCTTGTTACTCCACGCGCAAGCATCCGTGCCAATTTTTTTTTTTTTTATTCAATATTTTTTACTCAGTAATTGGGAGTTTTAAAAATTTACTTGTGTAAATTACTTACTCCAAAGTAAATTACTTGTGTCAAAATGTACTTGAGTAAAAGTACAAATTACTCATAAAATATGCTCAATTACATTAACGTGAATAAATGTTATTCATTACTTTCCACCTCTGCTATTAAGTAACATCTAAACTGCTCGGTAACACTTTCTATGAATGTCATCTTCATTAGACGCTATAACCACATTCATAACATATTTTAATGCATTCATAAGTCATTATAAACATGGCTATAAATGTTTATAAAAATGCAGCATAACCCATTATAGCCATGTTTGTTAAGCATTATGACCTGTGATCATAATACATTATAAGCTGTGCTTATAATATATGTCTTAAAATAGTATATCTCTATCATTAATAATCTAGTCCTACAATGAAAGTCTGGCACTTTACTTAGAGCGCATAAAGACCTGTTATAATACATTATAATTGACTATAATTAATATTATATTGCAGACAAGAATAATTTATGAGTGGTTAAAAATATATTTATAGGATTATTGAGGGTGTGTTTATAAGTTGGAAGCTTTTTTAGTCATGATAAAGTCTGCAAACAGGGACTTGGTAGAGTTTCTTGGTATTGATGTATAACATGTTATAAACGTAGCTATTAATGCATTATAATCACAGTTCATGATGTTTAATAAACATTGCTATAATGAGTTATACATTTTTATAAATATGTATAACCATGTTTATAATGCCTCATGAATGCATTATAATGTGTTATGAGTATGTTTATAGAGTCTTATAGAGATGACATTAAAAAAAAAAGTGTTACCATCATATTTATTCAAATTTGGTTATTTAATTATTTTTATATTTTAATCCTTTATTCTCGCAGGACTGGACATGGACATGCACGATGGACGAAGTAAGTTTAACCGCCTCTGTAATGTCATACTAATGCCATACTAATATTTTGAAAGATTCACACCTAAAAATTAAGGACATCTATAAACGTTATCTACTAATTTAGATCTTGATTTTGTGTAAATATTTTTTATATATTTATAGTGCCATCCAGTGTCAGGCATCATATAAATAGCTCTTTTTTTAATTATTAAAAAAGTGTAAAATTGAGAGTATTATGTATATATTGATACTATTTCTCTGAGGAGGAGTTTTTATTAGATTGTAGAACATTTCTGTAAGGATTTGATTGTAAACAGAGATGAAAGCATTAGTGCTCTACTGCTGTACAGGCCACTGCAGGGGCTCTGTCTGATTATTGGCATGGAGCATGGTGACTGAGGCTGCTCCTGGGCATCCTATTCTATTGGCAGATCTTTCTATGCAGATTAAACTTGCTGTGTATTCACAGCTAAACAACTGTGTCAGCAGTTAGTGTACATAAAATTAACAATAAGGGATGTTCACAAACTTTGGGTTCCATTGCTTCACATGCACTACAAACATACAACT
This sequence comes from Astyanax mexicanus, assembly GCF_023375975.1. Lineage (NCBI taxonomy): Eukaryota > Metazoa > Chordata > Actinopteri > Characiformes > Acestrorhamphidae > Astyanax > Astyanax mexicanus. Next base: position 35,939,161 of record NC_064426.1, on the reverse strand, counting down.
CTGTACAAAATTAAGTTACCGCTTCAGTTTCTGAATCAGTTTCTCAGATTTTGCTATTTATAGGTAAATGTTTGAGTAAAATGAGCATTGTTGTTTTATTCTATAACATTCTATTTAACATTTCTCCCAAATAAAAATTCCAAATAAATTCCAAATAAAAATATTGTAATTTAGAGCATTTATTGCAGAAAATAAGAAATGCCTTAAATAACTAAAAAGACGCAGAGCTTTCAGACCTCAAATAATGTAAAGAAAACAAGTTCATATTCATAAAGTTTTAAGAGTTCAGAAATCAATATTTGGTGGAATAACCCTGGTTTTTGATCACAGTTTTCATGCATCTTGGCAGCATGTTCTCCTCCACCAGTCTTACACACTGCTTTTGGATAACTGTATGCCATTAAAATTCAAGCAGTTCAGTTTGGTTTGATGGCTTGTGATCATCCATCTTCCTCTTGATTATATTCCAGAGGTTTTTAATTTGGTAAAATCAAAGAAACTCATCTTTAACTCTATAGACAAACTATATTTCAGTTTTTATTAACCATATTTCAATTGCAACAATATGTTTGAAATGATGCAACATGATAAACTCAATAAATCCACCTCAGATGCTCACTGCTTGGACTGTTCTGTTCATGTGTAGATCAAGTGGATCATCTTCCCGCGCTGGTTCTCATCCTCCTGGCTGTACTGGTCCTCATTGCCCTCGTGGTGGGCGGAGTTTATCTGTATCGGAGGAGGAGCTCCGGCTCTGCAGGGTCGTACGAGGGCGCTCGGTACAGCCGCACTAACTCCAACCCATCCGAAGAGGCGGAGAAAAACATCCTGGTGTCGGACATGGAGCTAAACGAGCAGGGGGAATAATGGAGGGACTGAAGTGGGGGATGATTAGGAGTGAAAACTGGCCTGCACATTTATGGATTAATTGAACTAAATTTTTTTTTTTTTTTTTTTTTTTTGTGGAGACATTCAGAAAAGCTGTGTGGAGCGCAGCAGATGTCAATCGAAAAAAACGAACAGAGGTGAAACTCCATCCCGATTCCTACTGTTGCGCCATTCCAGCACACCGAGACGTCCACCAATCAGGTTTCGCCGATTTAGGATTTAGGAAGTTAGAAAATCTGCGTGTTTTTGGCTGATATGAACATCGCACATACAGACATGTTGTCTTTATTCTCCACTGTAACTCTTTACGGATACGCTGTTTATAACCATATTTCAACTCCAGTGTTACGAAGCCTTAGGTACTGTAGAGTCTCTGTATTACCAAAAGATTCTGAACCAAAAAATATATATTAAAAAGAAAAAAAAAGAAGATGACTTCCGAAGAAAAAGGAGGCTGATACGCAAACATATGTAAATTTACGCGCAAAGCACAATCCAAACCAAAGTGTTATACCACAGCAGTATTTTTATGCAGACTGTGATTTTTGGATGGATGGGTGGGAGGGTGTGAGTATGAGTGGGTGGGGTTTGGGGACTGATTTTGATTTTTTTTTTTGTTTTGTTTTTTTCATCAATTTTTTTGAGCACATGCAGCTGAAATGGACTCGATTCTTTTGCTGGCATTTATAATGCATTATATAGCATACATAACTGTGTATGCTATATAATTATATATAGCATACACAATTATAATTGTCATAATGGTTGTCATAAGCTTGTGTAATAACTCACAAATACTTATAGTCCCTAATAAAGACCTATATATGATTTCCTCAAACCTTTAATACTTTTAAAAAAAGTATATAACACATTATAAAGCCTTATGCAATGTCATTACAGGCTTTAGCTGAAGTAAGTTTTTTTTATGCCTTTTAAATATAGAAGAAATTTTATTGTACTATATAATGCCTTATAGAGCATTATAAGTGCTCTGTACTGCCTTCAAGTGAAGTGTGTTTTTTCGTAATGTTATTGCATTTGAAGGAATGTTTAAGTTGTAATAATGTTTAAGCAAAAAAAAAACTGTAAATGCTACTTTTTGTAATCCTGTAATACAAAAAGGACCAAACCTGTGTTATAACCTGCATTATAACATTAGTATGTACAATGTACTTGTCTTTCTTAAGTCACATACTTGTGCCCTTTAAGTATTTATGAGTTATGTTCAAGCTTATGGCAGTTATCATAATAAGGCATTATGTGCCCCACGTAATACATTATAAATGCATTCATAATGCAAAATGAATACAGCATTCATAGGAAGTGTTACCCTTTCGCTTCTAGGTCAGAGTCCACGTATCGTCTGTCTGTGGGTCTCCAGATTTCCCCCCTCCTCTCCTTTTTTTTTCTCTCTCCTCACTTCTTTGCACTTTCTTTTTTTCTTCTCTTTCATTTTGTCTCTCTCTCTTTATCTCTTTGAACGTAGTTAGAAGCTCCCGTTGAATTGCACACTGTCTGCATGTGATAATCACAGTGATTATAGAGGAAAGGAAATTATAACGTGTGAAAGGTTTAACAATGCAGAGGCGAGACGCGGTGGGAGACAAACGAGCTGGAGTCGTTTAAAGTACGAAAGTATGCACGAGTGATGAAAAAGGCTCTTCGGTGAGCCAGTTTTCCAGTTAACCGTCTGCTGTCCGTGCTGTCAGAATATCTGTGCCACTCTTTTGGGCACAAGATGGTTAATAAGGTACTCTTGATTCCTGAATAAAATGAAATCTAAGATCAGCTGGTGCTTGGCTTCCTTCACCATCTTTTGTAAGTGTGGTTCCTAAACATTTTTGATCATGTACCACCTGAGGTAAAAAGTACATGTTTGAAGTACCACCTGCTAGGGTTACTGTGGGGGTCTTGCCTGTTTTTGCAATATGCAGTTAATTAATTATTCAACATTAGCTGAGACTAGGTATTGTCCATGTAGAATTGGGCCAAATATAGTTTATACTCAACAATTGGTGCATGTCGATTCATTACATTTCATTTGGCAGACTCTTTTGTCCAAAGCGACTTACAATAATGAAGTACAAAAGTAATAGGAATTAAGATAACCCATTTTTAGATAGGGCTTACAGGAGGTCAAAGGGAAATAAAGGGATAGAGAAGTGGAGGAGGGGAAGAAGGAAAGGGGGTTAGAAGTAGTTAGTGTGTTAGAGGTGTTAGGAGAGTAAGAGCTCTTTGAAGAGCTCTGTCTTCAGGAGTTTATTAAAGATAGTGAGAGATTCTCCTGATCTGGTAGTGGAAGGTAGTTTGTTCCACCATTGGGGAACTCTGTATGAGAACAGTCTGGATTGCTTTGTGTGAGTGTTTGGCAAAGCGAGGCGACGTTTATTGGAGGAGCGCAGCGGCCGGGAGGTAGCGTAAGCCTTCAGGAGCGAGTGCAGGTAGGAAGGAGCCTATTCTGTCATCACCTTGTAGGCGATTGTAAGAGTTTTGAATTTGATGCGAGCTTCAACTGGTAGCCAGTGGAGCTCAATGAGCAGCGGGGTGACATGTGCCCGTTTTGGTTGGTTGAAGACCAGACGTGCTGCTGCATTCCCATATTATACTCAGCAACCAGGGTGTGGGGACAAACAACTTGGGCCAATTCCCATTTTATACATGGCAATTGGCATGTTGGGACGTGTGGTGTGGACCAGTTCCCTTATTATACTCTGCAACCGGGGTGTTAAGACGTGGCTCGGGCTGATTCCTGCATTATAATCAGCAGCCGGGGTTCTGGCACAAGTGGTATGGGCCAACGGCCATCCTTATAATACTCGGCAGTTGATGTGCTGGGAAATGTGGCTCACATAGATTGCCATATTGAACTCACCAACCAGGGTGTTGGACATGTGATTTGGGCAGATTGCCGTATTATGCTCAGCAACCGGGATGTGGAGACATGAGGTTTGGGCCAGTTTCCATATTATGCCTGACAATCAAGGTGTTGGGACATACGACTCAATCCCTCTTGATTTCTTGTATAATTATTTAGTTACAAATTCTATTGCAGAAACTGTTGAGAATAATGTTGAGTTCCACAGGGCTCAATTGTAGGACCTATAAAACTGATGTTAATAATGAATTCATTAATAGACATTTACACATAGTTCTGAAAGTTCTGAGTGGAGAGATAATTCTGTGTGGGATTGCATACTTACTGTTTGATTAAGCCCAAAACACGAACAAATCTAAGGTTGTGAATATTACAGTTAATACTGCCGGAATACCTTTGCCATTCTGTTGGGCGGGAGTGGGTTAACTCTCTGCACTCTTAATGAAATCTGAGATCAGCTGGTGCTTGGCTTCCTTCACCATTGATGTCGTTTTGTGAGTGTTGGCTGGAAGATGAGCTCCAACTGGAGAAAAGGATGAAATATAATACGTTGGTCAGTGCGAGGGGCTCTGAATGAGACCCCCTTGAACTCGCTGATCTTTTTTTTTTTTTTCTTACACTTGTGGTATTTAACATCTGCCACCAATTCACCCATGCATTCATTACTCTCCTCCTCTCACTCTGTTTCTGTTCACTGTTTTTTTTTGTCTTGTTTTCGTTGTGCTTCCAGAACCCTTCAGGAGTTCAGACTACACTCCTTTAAAAAAAAGGCAGGTTCTGTAAAGGTTCTTCAAACAGTTTCATAGAAGAAACATGTTTTTTTGCTTCCAGAAAAGTAAATATGTTTGTAAAAGAGGAGTGCATCAGATAAAAAGGTTCTTTGTGCTCTATTTCAATAAAATCTTGTGCAAACATGGTTCTTTATGGAAAAAAAAATATTCTTCTATGGCATCACTTAAATAACCATCTGCAGGACCTTTAGTTTTTTTATTTTTAAGACTGTATGCAATAGTACACTCTTCTTTTCAGTTTTTTCTTTTCTTGGCGAGGGCGTGAGGTTGAAACTTCGCCACGGCCAGCTGTGGAATGTCGAGTCAGCGAGCGGAACAGGTCTGGAACCAATCGCAGCTTGTGAGGAAGAGGGAGGAAAGGCGGGAGGGAAGAGAGTGAAGGAAGTGTGCTACCAGGGAAGAAGGAATGGGAGGTTTTAGGTGGGCTGAAGTTGAGAAGGTATGTATGTGTAGTTTACCAGAAAACAAGAAATAGTCACTGAAGCGTCCTCTAGTGGACGGTCTTTGTCTTGAAAGCAGACAGATCTGTGCTGGGTTCAAAATGACCCCATTCACTTTACTGTATTATCTGTTTTAGATACAATAATGAACTTACTGTGCCTAATAAGACCATATGTCCATACATTATTACTGGTGGTTTTTGCCATATTCATTCTTATTTGCATATTAGGATTATTTGCAAAAACAAATTTGCAATAAACCAATCCAACAAGAACAGTATGGCTTCTAAATGTTTATTTTTACTTCCTTTTACTGTACAAAAGTTTAAGTATTCTGTTCTGTGAATCAGAATCGATAGATGAAGAAAGACTGGAACTTTTTGGGCTTACTAATCACCGGTATGTCTGCAGGAGAAGGAGTGAAACATACGCTGAAAAAACACAGAGACTACAGTGAATGAATCATGGTTGTGGCTTGATGATGATTTGGCACAGGAAACCTGAAGTACGGGAGGGCAGGATGGATTCAATCAATAAAGAATCAGAGAATCCTAGAAGAGAATATGCATTGCTTGAGCATTTTTGGACCTTGCAACAGGACAATGACTCTCAGCATACTTTGAAGTCAAAAATCCAACAAAAAATTTCAGAAGTTTCAGAAGATGTCCTGGAAGATTCTGGAGAGGCAGTTTAGACGGTCTCTTTGGTCAGATTTGAATAGGGTTTTTTTAGAACGCAAAGTGAAGAATATTGGTGAATATTAGTTTTAGGCTACTCTCCATGAGAAATAAGCTAAGATTCCCTTAAGGAACACTACAGAAACTGGTGGCCAGCTAGGCTATGCATCATGTATGCAGCAAGTTATAACATAGGTGCTCTACTGAGCACTAAAAGTGCTTGTCATGAAGGAAGTGTTCAGCAGTATAAAACACTGCATTGCTGATTTAAAGCTCCACTAGGTAGGATTGAGATTTTGTGCTTGTGGGCTCCCCTACAGTTGTAGAGTGTAATAAACGTTTCAGGCGGATTAGTTTCTCTTTCTCGTTTTCTGGCGTTCACAGACATATTCGGTCTCTTTCCAGCTTCTGCCAGAGTATCTGTATGTTCGTTTGTAAAGAATGAACCAGTAGTCCTTGTAGAACTGTTAGAACTAAAGGTCGGAAAGCAGGTCGCAGTTCTTGCGAGCGTTGGTTGCGGCCGCCTCGGAAAACTTACAGTCTGGTTTGAGCTCAGAGGAGCTCCGGCACAGACACGAGAGCACCGCTATTCCTCCTATTACACCTCAATGCAGCGCTGCAGTGAGTTTCAAGCAGTAATTTTACTTCTTTAAAAAGATCAAAAATCAATAAAATCCTACCTAGTGCTACTTTAAAGAAAACCACTCGTTTTATTAGTTCTTGTTTGACTGGTTTATTGTAAAAAGCTGAAACTGTACATTTTGCTAATAAATCCCAGCTAATTATTTTCAGTGCAACTGATTATGACATCATACATGACTATGACTACACTTTTGTCTGTCTGTAGCATAAGACTGGACTGTAAAAGCTGAACTTCGGTTGTGGTTCTTTAATGTTGGTTGAAGGTTCAGTTGCCACCAGTGACTTAGCATCAATGGGGAAAATTAAAGTGTTTTTTTTCCCTTTTATAAGTGGAGTAAATGGAATGAACTTGATTCCCTGTGAAAATGATTTCCCAGTATGCACCTGTTGCTTGTTTTGATTTTTTTGTTTGTTTGTTTTATATGAAATGAATAAAGTATATGTTGGCTATGGAGCTGTCCCAGAGATTTAATGGGTTTATCTACAGTGCATAGACTCTTTAACCCTCCTATTATGTTTATTTGTCACGAACAGCAATGGTGTTCCAGGGTCAATTTGAACCAGTGTATGTTTAATTATCCAAAGGATGTCTGAAACCCCAAAGAATCCCAAAATTCCATACCTAATTATTCTATCAATATTTAATGCTATAGTGTTCCTTACCTTTAACAGGTAATGCTTCAATTAGGATAATTCATTCGTTTTTCATAGAAAATACATGTTTAAACTTGTTCAAAAATGTTTCACTACTTTATTACTTATAAAAGACCAACATATAAAACAATAGTTTTACATCACATTGAAACATAACATTGCAATTTTGTTTTAGTTTAGTTTTTGCAGGGGGTGGTTGCAAATATGTAAGATAAACCATTTTCATATTATATGTTGATTACAGTAATTAAGGCAAGCAGAAAAAAAAGTTTCATAGTAAAAAAATACTTTTAACATTTTTTCCTAGATTTTCGAACTTTAACACGGGTCAAATTGACCCGGAACATAACAGTTCAATTCAATTCAAATCAATTTTATTTATATAGCGCTTTTTAAAACAAAGGTTGTCACAAAGCCGCTTTACAGGTAAAACAGGTCCACGCTACTTATGAGCAGCACCACAGAGATGCCCATTTTTATGGTGACACAGTGGCAAGGAAAAACTATAACAGGAGGGTTATAGATATAGGAATAGATCTGCAGTCAAATGTTTTTTTTTTAATATTACTTTAGAAAGATTAAAAAATAACCTTAAATGAACCCAGCAGTGTTTTGTTTACTTACAGTGGTGGAATCACCAAAACTCCACAAGAAAGTCCACAAGTCCAAAATGAATTGAGGTGAATGGAGCTAAACAGCTAAAAACACAAGTTAAAAATAGTAACTATCCAATTATCTAGGATATTTCAATTTTTTTGAAATGTAAAATTATGTATTTTGCTAAAAAAAAAAAAAAAAAAAAAAAAAGATCTATATTTGTCAATTTTTCCACAGTAAATGGGTTTTAGGTTAGTAATAACTACTGCTACTTTGAGCTGATAAGGGAGTTAAAAGCCAGAGGGTTCACATCTGGGGGTTAAGACCTTTTAAAAAAATATGTCTGCAGTGCTAAAACATTGTTGTTCTGTGTTGAAAAAAAATATAGTACACATTTCAGTATGAAAAGTCTACAATAAATGTGTTCATATAATGCTCCACCAGAGAAATCACCACAACTATACAGCACAAACAAACAAAAAAACAACTTTTTTATTTTTTTTATTTTGAATAGTAGTATAATGTTTTACAAATAAAACCTACGTATATGTCAATTTTTCTTCAGTAAAGTGAGATTTAAAGGTTAATATCTGGAGTTGAAGAGCTTTTAAAAAAAAAAAGTCTGCGGCATTGAAACCTTTGATATTGATCTGTGTTGATAAACTGTATCAAAATTATAAAACAATATTTATACATCAAGTTAGAATCACCTCAGGGTTTTTTGTCCACCAGAGGGCGTGTGTGTGTGTTTGGGCACAATCTGATGTAGCTGTATATGCATTCATTAAAAGGGTGTCTGCAAAAAGGGGTGTCTGGATAAATCGTGTACAAGTGTACTAGTGCATCTCAAAAATTTAGAATATCATTGAAAAGTTACTTTATTTCAGTAATTCAGTTAAAAAATGTGAAACTCACATATTATATAGATGTATTACACACAGAGTGATCTATTTTAAGCGTTTATTTCTTTTATTGTTGATGATTATGGCTTACAGCCAATGAAAACCTCCCAAAAAATCAGCGTCTCAGAAAATTAGGATATTATATAAGAGCAATTGGTACTTTTGGCAGTGTGGGCAGTGTGCCAAGTCCTGCTGGAAAAAGAAATCCGCATCTCCATAAAAGTTGTCAGCAGTTTGATTTTTCTGGGAAAACACTACACTTTGGATTTTGTACTTGATAAAACACAGTGGACCAACACCAGCAGATGACATGTCTCTCCAAACCATCACTGATTGGTAGAAACTTCACACTAGACCTCAAGCAGTTTGGACTGTGTGTCTCTCCACTCTTCCTCCAGACTCTGGTCTATTGATTTACAAATGAAATGTAAAATTTTACTGATGATCAGTGATGGTTTGGAGAGACATGTCATCTGCTGGTGTTGATCCACCGTGGTTTATTATCAAGCCCAAAGTCAGTTTTAATTTTCCAGCAGGACTTGGCACACTACCCACTCTGCCAAAAGTACCAAATGCTCTTATACAATATGAACATTTAAGCCATAATCATCAGCAATAAAAGAAATAAACGCTTAAATGCTTAGTATGTAACACTGAAGCACTGTCTGGTATCTACCACAAGGGGGCAGAATATACTAATAATAAGTCTATACTGGATCAGCACTGCTGCTCTGAGGAGTAGATCTATTTATGTCACCTGCAGTTTATATTACTCTCTGTTTGCCTATAGAAAATAGAAATAGTACTCAATAGAACCTTTATAAAGGGTTTATAAATGGTTTATAATTAGTTTATTAATGTAATTAGGTTGTAAATGCCTTAAAAATCATTAATAATCAGTTATAACACATAATTAGAAAGGGCAATAATGACCTGTTGTTTGCCAAATAGTGAACCCACAGCCGTCTATATTGTTGCCCTTTCTACGTATGTGTTATAACTGATTTTTAAGGCATTTACAACTAATTAGTAACTATTAATAAACTAAGTGTAAACCATTTCTAAACCCTTTATAAAGGAAGTCTTATTTTAAAGTGGTACCTTGAACTCAATACTTTTTGAGTTCTCACACTGGAAGTCTATATCATCTTCACTTTTTGATCATGATGTGAATCAGACAATTGTTCTATATATTGTGTAAATTCATATTTTTTTGTCAGGAACCAATAGAAATGCTCCAAAAGACAATAAACAAGGAGAACTCCACAACATAGACAGACAATTCAACCAGCAAAGAAGTAGACATGTAAGCATTTAAACTTATTTGAGTTGTTCTGTGTGAAAACACAACTGAACCAGATTACATTACGTTACATAACATAGCATTTAGCGGATGCTTTTATCAAAAGTGATTTACAATAATGAGGTACATTAGCAATGAAGGACCTAGAAGTCCAAGGCAAAAACATTTTGACAGGGCCTAAAGGAGACCGAAGGAGAATAGTGGGATGGATAGAGGAGGAAAGGAGGGGAAGAAGAAAATGAGGTTGTTAGTTAGTTAGTTAGAGCTGTTAAGAGAGTAAGTGCTCTTTGAAGAGCTCTGTCTTCAGGAGTTTATTAAAGATAGTGAGAGATTCTCCTGATCTGGTAGTAGAAGGTAGTTAGTTAGAGGTGTTAGGAGAGTAAGTGCTCTTTGAAGAGCTCTGTCTTCAGGAGTTTATTAAAGATAGTGAGAGATTCTCCTGATCTGGTAGTGGAAGGTAGTTTGTTCCACCATTGGGGAACTCTGTATGAGAACAGTCTGGATTGCTTTGTGTAAATGTTTGTTTGGTAAAGCGAGGCGATGTTCATTGGAGGAGTACAGCGGCCGGGAGGTAGCGTAAGCCTTCAGGAGTGATCAGTGCAGGTAGGAAGGAGCTGTCCTGTCATCACCTTGTAGGAGATTGTAAGAGCTTTGAATTTGATATGAGCAGCAACTGGTAGCCAGTGGAGCTCAATAAGCAGTGGGGTGACATGTGCCTGTTTTAGCTGGTTGAAGACCAGATGCGCTGCTGCGTTCTGGATCATCTGAAGTGGTTTTATAACACAGGCCGGGAGGTCCGTAAGCATTGCATTGCAATTGAGGCAACATGGTGTGTAAAGGATAGTTGGTCATCAAGCATAACACCCTGTTGTGTTGAATGGAATGTTTTGCCTGTAGAACCAGAAGTTCAGTCTTATACTACGATATATACAGTACGTCACACTACGAAACCTTTGCTGAAACTCCTTTGGGTGGAGTAGATTAACACAGTGTTTGGTATGTAATGGATCATCACAAATCGCTTCAGGGGTGGATGACTGTGCCCTCTGGGTTGGGTAACTGGAAATTAATTTGCTAATTTTATGATTGTGATACTGATACTATGTGTGATACATAGATAGTTTGTGTGTCTGTGTAGTTACAGCTGTTTGTGGGGATCATGTGTACCTAGTTTTATATGATTATCATTTATAATATACTTAATAATATACTCATTATTTACTTAATTAAAAGCAACTTTTATTAGAGAGCCACACTATATTATCTTCTATTTCCTCTCAGTTTAACCCTCTTTAATGGGTATAGAACCTATTTATATACGTATTATATACATGTGTAGGGGGAATACATCATAGAAGGCATTTTTACCACCCACAGTGCACTGTGAGCCCGGATAAGTTAAATTTACTTAAAAGAGTTGAGGAAACCAGTTGCCTTAGAAAAGTTAAGTAATGGATAATAAAAACTAAAGTTAGCATAACTTCAACATCAAGTTATTACAACTAAAGAGGAAATTGATTTAACGTTTTTTTTTTGTTATACTGTAAGACCAGATAAGTTGAGATTACTGAACTTTTTTAAGGCAGCCGGTTTGCTTATTTTTTTTAAGTAATGGGGAATAAAAACTTGAGTTAGCATAAATTAAAGCATCACGTTATTACAACCAAAGGGGGAAGTTGATTTATTTTTAAGGTAGTCCAGGGGGAATCACTATGATCACACTGATGGTGAGTGTTAGTCAGAAACTGTTGGACACACCCAGTATGCAAATAGAGTAACAAAAGCCAATGAAAAAGAAACTGCGAATGACATTACATTACATTACATTACATTACATTACATTACATTTGGCAGACGCTTTTGTCCAAAGCGACTTACAATAGTTGAGTACAATGTAAAATAAGTTTAAAGGTAAAAACATCTTTGGATAGGGATAAAAGGAGGTCAAAGGGGAATAATAGGATAGAGGAGTGAAGGAGGGGAAGAAGGAAATGAGGTTAGAAGTAGTTAGTGTGTTAGAGGTGTTAGGAGAGTAGGTGCTCTTTGAAGAGCTCTGTCTTCAGGAGTCTCTTAAAGATAGTGAGAGATTCTCCTGATCTGGTAGTAGAAGGTAGTTTGTTCCACCATTGGGGAACTCTGTATGAGAACAGTCTGGATTGCTTTGTGTGAATGTTTGGCAAAGCGAGGCGACGTTCATTGGAGGAGCGCAGCGGCCGGGAGGTAGCGTAAGCCTTCAGGAGCGAGTGCAGGTAGGAAGGAGCCTGTTCTGTCATCACCTTGTAGGCGATTGTAAGAGCTTTGAATTTGAATGACAACAAACTCAGTTATTATAAGTTGGTTCAACTCAAAGATCTGTTTGAATAGTACAGTATATGTGCTCACAAATGTTTAACTAACTCAAAATAGTTGAGTATTGTTTAGAAATATCCAATTTTATGTAAAACAGACTTCAAGTTCAAACAATGTATGGGTTTACAGTGTGGACAGTAATGATCGTGACCGGCAGTGTCTGGCTAGAATTGTCCACGCACACAGACAAGCGATTCTGGCAGAAATCAGAAATCTGACATCCACATTTAGTGCAGGAGACCCTATACTCATACCCCGCAGGTCAGTGCAGCATACTTTAGCTTCTGTGGGACATGGCAAAAGTCATGGGACACAGTACTGCTGAGGTTCTCTAAAGGTTAGGAAAGGTGTAGCAGGGCAGCATTTACTAGCTATAGTAACACATAAGGCAGTAATAGAAATAGCCCCTGAAGGGAGAAATACAAATGTGTGTGTGGATGTGTGAGTGTGTGTGTGTTTGTTTATTTGTGTGGGTCAGTGTTATTCCCTAATCTCTGAGCAAATCAAACAGAAGTGCTTGTTTCAGCAGAGTGCTGCTTTAGCTCCTCTGCGCTCACTACCCACTGCCAAACACACACACACACACACACACACACACACAGCCTGCATCACTCGCTCAGTGCCTGTGTTTGGGCTGAAGTGGCATTTCAGTGCAGTATTTCTGTCACACACAAACACATTCACACACACACACACACACGCTGACAAAACTCCCTCTCAGCTCACTATAGACCACCCACTGAGCGAGCGAAAAAGAGAGAGTGAGAGATTGTCTGTCTGATTGCCTCATATTGGGTGAATCGGTGTGCGTGTGTGTGCGTGTGTGTGTGTGTATGTGTGTACATATTTATTTGTGAGTATATTATCATAAAATCTTGTAGACAGGTTTAGAGCGAGGGTGAGATATACATGTTTATTTTATTGTTCCCTGTGTCATATAGTGTGCACTTCTCTCTATCACTCTCTCTCTCTCTCTCTCTCTCTCTCTCTCAATTTCACTCTTTTTCTACATCTTCCTTGTTTTTCTGTTTTCTGTCTCTTATATCAATATCTCTCTCTGTCTCTAAGTAAATATAAATCTTTTTTTTTAGTTATTGCCCCTAAACCTAATAACTGGTGTGACAACAACAGCAATTATGCGTTTGCGATAACTGTCACTGAGTCTTTCACATCTTTGTGGAGCGAAATTATTTGCAGAATTGTTTTGATTCAGCTAAATTTTAAAAGTTTGCCAGCATGAATGGCCTGTTTCAGATCATGCCACAGCATCGTAATCGGATTTAGGTGTGACCTTTGACCAGGCCACTCGAAAACCTTTGTTTTGTTTTGTTTGAGCCATTCAAAGGTGGACATAATGCTGTGCTTTGGATCATTGTCCTGCTGCAGAACCCAAGTACACTGGAGCTTAAAGTCACACACTGGTGGGCGGACATTCTCTTTCAGGATTTTCTGTTAGAGAGTAAAATTAATGGTTCTATTGATTACTACAAGTTGTCCAGGACCTAAGGCAGCAAAGCAAATGCCAGACCATCACACCTTTGCTTCCAAAAGTTTTGTAGATCATCATGGTGTTTTTTTTTATTTTTTTGCAAATGTGAGACAATATATTGTCCTTAGTTGTTCTGGATTATTTTGTGACCTCCTGGATGAGTTGTGCATGCTCATTTGGAGTAATTTCAGCCTTTTAACCATATAAAAATGGATTTGTAACTTTTCCATACTGATATATCAGTAAATAACTTTGCAGATTGGGGCATAATGTGTTGCTTTTTGAGATCTTTTAGCTGCCTGCTTCATGTTGTCAGACAGGTTCTATTTAAGTCATTCCTTAATTCTACAGGTCTGGCAGTGATCAGGTCTGGGTGTGGCTTTTGAATGTGAACTCAGCTTTCCAAAAAATGTAGTTAATCACAGTTAATCCATGGGGACAATTTTCTCTTTCACACAGGACCAGGTTGGCTTGAATATCTTTTTTTATAATGAAATAATTTAAAAACATTTTTTTAATGTATTTATTTACCCAGGTTATGTTTGTTGGGTAATAAAATGTGTTTGATAAATTGGAAAATGTGAGTATGAAAATATGTTTTAATTTAATTTAAGGGGGCAAATACTTGCACAGCACTGTATTTTTATTGGCATGAATTGTGCACAGTAATATATATGAATAATGGTTTTAAAAAATGAATACGCAGTACAGAAATACTATATACTATAGAATGTCATTATTAATAATGTTATTAGTAGAATTTTAAAGAGATTCCTAATGATCATTATTGAGCTGAGACATATTTGGCTGCTAGGGTCTCTATTGCTCTATGTGTGTGTGGGGGGGTAGGGTGGGGTGTCTACTGGCTGTTTTCCAGGACTCTCATTAGCAGTCTTTTAAGGTCTAATTAAATAGAGAGTCAGACAGACACACACACACACATACACATAACACACACACCAACAGAAAAGCCACCAACACACTGAAGCACCTGCCCACTGGCGTCCATCAGAAGTGTGTGGACTGAGCCAGTGGTCATTCTCTTTATTTGACTGTATCTTACAGATTATTCATCTGGTATCTTACAGGATGCATTGTGCTATATTGCATAGACTAATCGACTAGTCAACTAATAAACCAGGACATTCAGTAGTCGCCAAAAGTAGGGAAATGTCCAGAAGTTGGAGAAGGGAACAACATCAGCAAAGAATGAGACAGGTTACAAAAATGGAACAAAACCATCTCTGAAAAGAGTTTAAGACCTATATTATCCTCCCAAGGAATGATCATCCAGTGAAGATGATACCAGGTATAAAGCGTGTAATAGGCTGCGATCAGAAAAGAAACGCAAGGTAACTTCTAAGCAACTGAAGTCCTTCATCAAACAGAGTTCCCCAATGGTGGAACAAACTACCTTCCACTAACAGATCAGGAGCGTCCCTCACTATCTTTAATAAACTCCTGAAGACAGAGCTCTTCAAAGAGCACCTACTCTCCTAACACCTCTAACTAACTACCTTCTACTACCAGATCAGGAGAATCTCTCACTATCTTTAAGAAACTCCTGAAGACAGAGCTCTTCAAAGAGCACCTACTCTCCTAACACCTCTAACTAACTAACTACTTCTAACCTCATTTTCTTCTTCCCCTCCTTTCCTCCTCTATCCCATTATTTCTCTTTGACCTTCTTTAGTCCCTGTCTAAATTTTTTTTTTTTTAATTGATTAAAAAAAAATTAATTGATTTTTTAAATTGTTTTTTTTTACCTTGAACTTCTATGTCTTCTATTACTAAATGTATATCATAATTGTAAGTCGCTTTGGACAAAAGCATCTAATCCATGTAATCCAACACTGGCTAATGTTAATGTTCATAAGTTTACCATCATGGAAGAACAATGGTTTGTGGATGGGTAAGACCAAAACAGACCTTTTTTGAATAATAAAGTAAAAGGAAAAAGGAAAACAATAGATTCAAGCATAAAAAAACTTTATACCATTTTTGAAACATGGTGGTGGTAGTATCATAGTTGGGCCTGTTTTTACAAGGTTTCATTTCAGAGCCCATGAAACTAAGTAGTCCATTCAAAAGAGTGAAGAACTAAAGTTTGAGCCTGTTTAGGGTGTTAAGAAGAAGCGATATCGATGTTAATATTAACACTGGAGGGTTTTTATTGCAGCACAAGCGCGTTTGTTGTGTGAGTTCAGTTCAATAAGAGGCGGATACGACCAGAAGCAGCAGCAATAATCAGGACGCTGAGGAGCCATCGACCAGAAAAGTGATGGACCCTAGAGGAGTCTCTAAGAGAGAGAGAGAAAGACAAAGAGAGAGGATGAAAGAGTGTGTGTGTGTGTGTGATAATTGACTGGAGGAGAAATTGAGTGATACTTCTGTCTTATAAAGGCATGTCGCTATAAGAATGTGCGTAAGAGTGTGTGTGTGTGTGTGTGTGATGATAGTTGCTCTATTGTTGTATTGTTGGCATAAATTGCCCAAGCCGACGCCTCTGTCTCTCAATGAGTGTTTATCAGAGAGAGAAAAGATTGAGAGAGAGAGAAAGGGACCAAACGGAATAAAGACAGAGTAAGATAAAAGAAAGCGTCAAATAAAAGAAAAAAAGAAAGGACCAAAAGCTAAACAAAGTGAACAAAATAAATAGGAGAAAGTGTGTGCGGAAATGAACGAGAGAAAATGAGGGAGGGAGAGAGTAAAGAGGGAAGAGAGAGACAAACGTACAGGAGAGAGAGAGAGAAAAAAATTTAGAGGATAGAGAAAAAAGAGATAGTGGTGAAAAAGAGAGGGAGCAATAAAAAGAAAAATATAAGAGAAAAATGAAAATGAGAGAAGATAAAAAAGAGAGAGATGGAAGGGAAAGGATCAAGGTAGAGAAGAGAGGATGAGATAAAAAAAGAGAAAGTTAGGGTGGAGAGAGAACAAGTGTAAGACAGCGAAATATTGTTGGTCCACTGTGTTTTATCAAGTCCAAAGTTAGTGCAAAGTTAGTCATGCTTCCCTCTGCTGACAACTTTTATGGAGATGCAGATTTCATTTTCCAGCAGGACTTGGCACACTGCCCTGGATTGCGCTGCACTGGGTTTTCATTCGCTATATATTCATTTGGGGTCCATTTAGTATAAACAAAAGTCTTATGAAGACCATGTTTCAGGGCTTGGGTGAATCTAGAATAGCTCTAAACTGTTCAGCTAGAAGTTTTAAATCCGTGTCTGAACACTTTGATGATGCAGCATTAAAACAGAAAAATTGATTAAGCTCTTATGCCCGGATCAGACTATACAAATTTAACCCGATTTTGACCCAATGTCAGGGCCAATAAATTGCATGCATCAGATCCAGAACCATCAAGTTCAGTGTCACACGCAACAAAGAGTCAAGAGCAGTAATTTAATGTGAGCAACTGTCCGACAAAAAGACTAGCATGTTAGATTATTTTGTATTTTATCAGCTAGTTTGACATGCTCCGCGACCTGCTTCCTGGCGCTGACCAATAGCCATGATTGTCAGAGTCTTTGCTTCTCCTCCGTGATGACCTATGAACTCACGCAAGGACCTGGATGATAATTGGTCGGTGACTAACATGTAGTGTTGACACAAAACGAAGATATTTACATAGTGAACATTGTGAGACACAAAAATGTTGTATGGTCTGAGATTGGCATTAGAGCAACACATGCTGCATTCTAAGACAAAATACTTTCTAGAAACACTTGTGGCTTTTTTACTAAGACAATGCAAAACCACATGCTGCACACATTACAAGGGCATGACTGTGGCAGAAGAAGAGAGTATGAGTACTGGACTGGCATACTGCTGCACACTTTAAAGGAGTAAAATGGATTTTGGTGTAGCCAGCACCAGGAGTAATGGTGGAGCACGGAGCTGAATCTAGTGTTATAAAATGTAAACAGTGTTTTTTTTTTTTTAATAAGCTTCTTGTGCACTTTTTAAGTTATTAATGCCACATTTTAAATGTCAGGGCTCTCTGGATTTTAGCAAGGAGGTGTGGAGCTACAGGGGTTGGACCGTGAAACTGAAACACCTGTCATTTTAGCGTGGGAGGAGGTTTCTGGTGGTCAATCTTCATTAATTGCACATTGCACCAGTAAGAGCCGAGTGTGAAGGTTCAATTAGCAGGGTAAGAGCACAGTTTTGCTGAAAATATTGCAATGCACACAACATTATGGGTGACATACCAGAGTTCAAAAGAGGACAAATTGTTGGTGCATGTCTTGCTGGCGCATCTGTGACCGAGACAGCAAGTCTTTGTGATGTATCAAGAGCCACGGTATCCAGGGTAATGTCAGCATACCACCAAGAAGGACCAACCACATCCAACAGGATTAACTGTGGACGCTGTAAGAGGAAGCTGTCTGAAAGGGATGTTCGGGTGCTAACCCGGATTGTATCCAAAAAACATAAAACCACGGCTGATCAAATCACGACAGAATTCAGTGTGCACTTCAACTGTCCTGTTTCTACCAGAGCTGTCCGTCAGGACTATAAATTATTGTGGTCTAAAACCAGGTTTCAAAGTACCCCTGTACTTTGAGCTGGATAACGGTGGAAATAATTATTTATCAGGGCAAATTATGCCCCGTGTCACCCAGTTTGAAGGGTGTTTGAACAAACTGTTAAAATTTCTGGATCTCGGAACGCTGTGGGAGTACTTTTTATTATGTTTTACTACAACAAAAGTGCATTTTACACCGGAGTAATCCGTTAAGACGTGTTTGCTGGAAGACATTGCCAAAACATTTTTTGGTGTTGTGAGGTAATGGCAACTTTATACAGTGGAAAATGCTTTATTGTCCCTACTTTGCAGGCCTGAAATGCAGGAATGGGTGTCTATTAATAACTGAAATGAAGTTGACCAGACATAACATAAAATATATTGGGTTCAACAGGTTTTCTGTATGATTTAAGCAGCTTGTTGTCTTCTCACACCTCTCTGGAAGGCCTGGCTAGACAGATTTGAACTAATCTCATGCTTGGCTGCTCCAGTGCACCCCATTCTATTGCAATAGAGATTATACAGGCTATAGATGCACTGTTCTTTTCAGTGTGAGCAATAAGTGCAAATAAGAGCTGAATAGTGTCTGCATACTTCTGGACATTTAGTACGTATCTGTTAATGTCACCAGAGTACACGAGTACACACAGAGAGAAAGAGAGAGAGAGAGAGAGAGAGAGATGAATCAGAAATAAACAGAAAAAACTATTTTTACACTTTCTAGTTTTTTCTCCTCTTCAGCAAAATAATCCCCTTACATCATCACTACCGCTGTCCTCATGACATCACGCTGAGATGCTTCTTGGCAATGCTGCATCAAAAAGAAGCGGTGGCTGACTTTACATGTATCAGAGGAAGCATGTGCTAGTCTTCACCCTCCTGGTGTGTTGGGGCATCACTAGTGATAGGGGGAGTTCTAATGAGTGGGTTGGGTAATTGGCTGTGTAAATTGGGGAGAAAATGGGAAAATTTTGAAAAAAAAAAAAAAGAAATCTAATTGATAGAGAGAAGGGGGACATACATAGATATAGAGAACAGAAAGAAAGAAATAGAAATAAAAATAGTCTCTTTTCAATAAACTACACGGTAATCACCAACCAATCATCATTCATGTCCTTGCGTGAGTTCGTAGGTCATCGCAGAGGAGGAGCAAGGAATCTGACAATCATGGCTATTGGTCAGTGCTAGGAAGCACATCGCAGAGCATCTAACTAGCTGATAAAATACAAAAAATTATAAAAATGCTAGTTTTTTCGTCGGACAATCGCTTACATAAAATTACTGCTCTTTGAATATATCATACTACACAGACCTAAAGTCGTGCTAAATTCACATAGTCTGATCCAGCCATAAGAGCTCAATAAATTTTTCTGTATTAATGCTGCATCACCAAAGTGCTCTGACACCGATTTTAAACTTCTAGCTGATAACAGTCTGGATCCTCTCCTAGATTTATCCGGGCCCTGAAAAATGTACACCACTTCTGAACATGGTTTGCATAATATTTCTGTATATACTAAATGGACCAACAGATATAACCCAAATAAAATCTCATGGCATGAATATAGACTGAACAATATTCTCATGCACACACACACACTCACACACACAGGCCACAATACATCCCTTTAAGACACATAATGGTCGGATTGTGAGGCAGGCAGTCAAGCATGTATGAGTTATCTGCTTTCACAGATTGATCATTAGTGTGTGTGTTGGAAGTGTGCATGTACACAAACTGCCTGTCAGGAGATATCCTGTGTGTGTGTGTGTGTGTGTGTGTGTGTGTGTGTGTGTGTGTGTGTGTGTGTGTGTGTGTGTGTGTGTGCGTGTGTGTGTGTGTGTGTGTGTGAACAGCTGCTGTTCTGTGACTGTGCAGTTGTTGGTGCAGTCTCAAATCAGGACAAGAAGTATATTGTGCAGTTCACATCAGTTTCTCTCTCTGTCTCTCTCTCTCTGTCAGCATCTCTCTTTCTGTCATCTGTTTCTCTGTCACATTCAGTCTCCTGTTTGTTTTTATCTCCTTTTCTCTTTCACTTATTATTTCTGTATTTATATTTTTCTTTCGCTCTTACCTCCTCCTCCATCTTTTTTCTCTCTTTCATTTCTCTTGTTGTCCCTCATTATTTGTTCTTCTTTCTCATCTCTGTATGTGACTTTCTACCTCTCTCTCTCTCTTTCTCTTCTATTTTCTTCCCCCTCTCTCCTCTCTTATTCTCCTTTCTCTCTACCTTCTACATTTTTCTTTTCTCTCTCTGTCTCTATCTGTTTTTGTCTCTTTCAAGTTCTCTCTTACTCTTACTTTCAGCTCCCTCTTTATCTTTCTTGTTTTGCTTTATTGACCTCTCTCACCTCCCAATCTCTTCTCTCCTTCTTCTCTTTTCTCTCATTCTGTCTCTTCCTGTGGTTTTCCATTTTCTACCCCACTATCTCTTTATCTTATTCTCTCTCTTCATGTCTTTCCCTTTTTTTCTCCATAGCTTTTTTCTCTTTCTCTTATCTTATCTTCTCTATCTTACTGTGGATGTATGTTTGACCTCACTCTGTTTATGTCCCCCTTCATCTCTTTTTTCTTCCTTTCTCTATTCTCTTCCTTCTCTCTCCCTCTCGTTCTCTTATTCTCTCTCTCTCTCTTATTCTCTCTTTCTTATATACCTTAGATTTCTATGCCTCCACCTTATCTATTTCTACCTTGCTTTGCCTCACTTCTTTTTGTCTTTCTGTGTCTCTACCCCTCTCTCTCTCTTTCTGTTTTGTGTTTCTCTGTTTGTCTCTATCTATTTCTACCTCTCTCACTATCTTCCCTTCTTTTTTCTCTCTCCCTCTTTTCCTCTCTTTTCTTTCTCTGTTTCTCAATCTCTCTCCCATTTCTCTATTCCTCCTATTTCTTCTTCTTTCACCACCCTTTATTCACCCCTTTCTCTTGCTTCCTCTCTCTATCTATCTCTCTCTCTCTTGGGAGATTCAGAGCCAGCATCAATGCTTAAAAGAGGGTTTATATGAAGGGTCATGCAAGGCAAGGTTTAGGGGTGTGTGTGTGTTTGTGTGTGTGTGTGTATGTGTGTGTGTGTGTGTGTGTGTGTGTGTGAGCAATATGAGTGTTTGCTCAGTATAGGTGTGAAGGTTGACTGATTTCCCTGGTGCTTTGCCACCTTCTGAGATTTGCTGGCTGACTGGCAGCTGTGAGCGCATGTGTGTGTGTGTGTGTGTGCTGTGATTGTGTGTGTGTGTGCCTGTGTGCATGCGCATGTGTGTATGCTTGCATTAATAGGAAAGGAAATGAATGATGAAAGGAAGACAAGCATTATGGAGGGGGAGAGTGTGAAGTGTGAATGAGTGTTTCTTTGTTTTTCTCGGAGGGGTTGGAGGCCATATTGTGGAACAGCGGGTTTTTGGCTGTTCTGGGACAGTAACCGCACTCCTGCTGCGGCAATCACTAAGCAGGGGGGGCAAGCGATTGGCCGAGAACTCTGACAGACAGGGGCAAGAGCCGGGATGAGCTGCCAGACCCCGGTCCCCCTCCACCTGGCCTGTACAGTGGCCGTACACTGGTGTATGTGTGTGTGTGTGTGTGTGTGTTTGTGTGTGTGTTTTATGTGTCAGTGGTTATAACAGATGTGAGATAGTGAAGCTGCCGTTCTTCACACTGCAGACAGAAGGAGAAACGACACCAGATTTCCACACTCTAGCCCTGCTAACTCGTTCGGAGAGTGTTACACTTGTTAAACTCAGGCGTTAAACACACTCTGCTGAGGAGCTGTGGAGATACAACCATAGCAAGCATTCAGGCATGCTTTTGCATTCAGGCAGAAATAAATATTTAGCACTCATCCGTTACAGTAGCTGCTCATTTAGGATTCGCGTTCACACTACCAGGATAAAGTGACTCATATCCTTGATTCTATTAGGACTGCATGGACATACAAAATCAGAACTTTTTTTAACATCTTAAGACCCAAACTCATGCATAACGTGTTTTTTATTTCTATTTGGGCTAATTGGCACCTGATTTGTGCAAAAACAAAAAACTACCTTTTTTACATAATGTAGTTTCTGAGAAAGATTATATCCACGTATGAGGACTTTAGTTTTATATTTATCATTTATTTTGTGCCTGAAAACATCAGCATTTTTTTGACTGAGTGCAAGACGAAAGTAGAAACAACAATGGTGCAGTTTTTTTGCAATATGGCTCATTTAAAGAGCTGCTTCAACATGAACATAAGATAACAAAGTAAAAAAAATAAATAAACATTTACTGTATTTACTGTTCATTGTTTTTTTTTTATAACAAAATCGGAACTGTAACATGTTAAACTCTATAACTCTATAATGACCTCAAAAGACGACACCAGGCCCTTGTAGAGCAAAATGTAGTGTTGTGGTCTAGACAACCCAAAATGTGATGTCCACACATGTGGACGCCAGGTCCTAGGAGGTTAAATCAGATTTTGATCACTTCTGTATGTGGGCTTAGGTCATATACACCATGTTTCCAAAACTATTCACTCACCCATCCAAATCATTGAATGTAGGTGTTCCAATCACTTCCATGGCCACAGGTGTATAAATCCAAGCACCTAGGCATCATGCAGACGGCTTCTACAAACAGCAGAAGTTGTTAGAAAGAAAGAGTCGCTCTCAAGAGCTCAGTGAACTCCAGTGTGGTAACTGTGATAGGATGCAGAACCTGGGCAACAAGTCCAGTCCCAAAAATTCCTCACTACTAAATATTCCACAGCCAACTGTCAGTGATAGCAACTGGGAATGAAAACAACTCAGCCATGAAGTGGTAGACCACGTAAAAAAAAAAAGGTAGGGTGTATAGTATGAAGATGTCACCAATTTTCTGCAGAGTCAGGTACTACAGACCTCTGAACTTTGTATGGCCTTTATATCAGCTCAAGAACAGTAAAGTGTAAAGAGCTTCATAGAATTGGTTTCCATTGGAGCAGAGCAGAGAAAACATATTCTCTTGAGTGATGAATGACGCATCTCCATGTGGAAATCTGATGGGTAAGTCTGGGTTTGGCAGATGCCTGAAGAAAGTTAGTTGTCTGACTTTCCAAGTGTAAAGTTTGGTAGAGGGGGGATTATTATTATTATGGTGTGGGGTTGTTTTCTACAGCATTTGGGCTCGGCCACTTAGTTCCAAAGCAATCCGATAACCAAAAACGCATGATAATAACCAGTGTAAACAGTCCCTGTGTGCAACCTATTCATGTGTTTAGTATGAGGAGTCTATTTCCTAGTCATTTATGTAGCGTCCGTCCTTCCATGCTAAAAATACTTTCCATCAAATAGATGCTTTAAAAACAATGGCTGTCACTCTTCAGAGCTTGGACTGTAGCATCAGGAGCCTGCTCTCTTACACAAACACACACACACACACACACACAAACAGATACTCAAACACACATCTCATCTGCTGCTTGAAAGTTTCCTTGGCAACATCAATTTCTAATTTACCTTGTGAAAGAAAGTCCATGTGCACCTGAGCAAGAGAGAGAAATAGAGAGAGAGAGAGAAATAGAGAGAGAGAGAGACGGAATTAAACACAGGGAACATGTGCTTCATGGATAATAAACCTGGACTCCAGCTATGCAAGCATGTCTTTTAATAAACTCATCTCTTTCAGGGAGAGCAAATGTTCCAGCAGAGCTGAATACGATCTCAATGACACGATTCTATTCTGTCCTTCAGGTTAAATCTCTGCTCATGTAGCTGCTGCTGACCTGTCTGATCCAATCTGTCAGAACTCATAAACATGTTTGTGTCAGACTGACTATTTTATTGCCTTATGAAAGGAGCAACAGCATCTCAGACCAAAATTGATGCTTCTTATTCAACCACGCCTCCCTCCAGCCTCCAGTTCTTTTGCTCCAATCTTTGCCGAGCATGGGGGCTGTATCTGTTGGAACTGTAGCTACAACTACTGGGTAGAGTACCTCTTGGTGAGAGATTGTGTGGTCAATGACACAATCAAAGACATTTTGCTCAGTTGACAGACTTGGAGAGAGGGCACATCATCCCACTAAGGGAAGCAGGATGATTAAAAATGGCATTTTCAGCTGGATAATGCTTGTCCACACATAGAAAGGGAGTACCAAATTGCCTTAACCTGCAAACTCACCAGATTTATATCCAGACAAGCAGTAATGGTTCAAGCAGGACATGACACCATTTTTGGCAACTATCAAATGTGTAGGATCTACAGGCCCTAGTGCAACAATACAGGGGTTAGACTATGAAACTAAAACACCTGGTTTTAGACCACAATAATTTATTGTGGTGACGGACAGTTCTGGTGGAAACAGGAGAGTTGAGGTGCACATTGAATTCTGCCGTGATTTGAGCAGCCATGGTTCTATGTTTTTTCGATACAATCCGGATGAGCACCCGAACATCCCTTTCAGACAGCTTCCTCTTACAGCGTCCACAGTTAATCCTGTTGGATGTGGTTGGTCCTTCTTGGTGGTATGCTGACATTACCCTGGATACTGTGGCTCTTGATGCATCAAAAAGACTTGCTGTCTCGGTCACAGATGTCCTCTTTTGAACTCTGTGCTCTTACCCTGCTAATTGAACCTTCACACTCTGCTCTTACTGGTGCAATGTGCAATTAATGAAGATTGGCAACCAGGCTGTTCCAATTTAGCCATGAAACCTCCCACACTAAAATGACGGGTGTTTCAGTTTCATTTTTCAACTCCTGTATGTGCAAAATATATTTTATTGCCTTGTGGAATGTGCACCATGCATTTTGCACCTGTAGATGTTACACTACACTAATTCTTCTTCTTTTTAAATATGCCAGCTGTTAGCATCATGACTAACCGACTCCAATCCTGCATTAGTGTTTTATATATACAGTGACAACTTTCTTCTTCAGGACATTCCATACAGTTGTACTGGCTATGAACAATATTTGTGCAATGGCTCTGATTGATTTTCCATCTTCTCTCAGCTTCACAGTATCACTCACATACAGTTTCATGGCGGTTACTACTCTTAATATAAATGGGTTCAGACAGGAAGTTTTACCTTCTGAACTGTGTATCAGATTTAGATGGAAATACCTGGAAACAAAAGCTGAAATGTTGCTCTTTTGACTCATATTCGTCTTTTAATATCAAACCCAAACACATTATTAGTATACAGTAGAAATAAATTGATTGACCTCGCTGTTTTAATATGTTTGGAGGGAAATGTATTTGGAAGCTGCCAGGCCTTAGTGTTGTAGGCTCTAAGAGCAAGTTACCTTTATTCTGTGTTGTGACTGTGACTGTATGTGACTGTATTGGTCTGGTGCTACAGTGTTCACTCTTTTGCTACTGCAGGACTATGCTGACACTAATGAAAAAAAAATATATATATATATATATAATGTTATATTTATTTCTTACTATATTTACTGAATATGTTGAGACTAAACCAACAATTCTTTTATAATAATTTTATTTCAATTTTTTCCCATTTTCTCCCCAATTTACATAGCCAATTACCCACACATTAGGACTCCCCCTATCACTAGTGATGCCCCAACACACCAGGAGGGTGAAGACTAGCACATGCTTCCTCTGATACATGTGAAGTCAACTACTGCCTCTTTTCGAGTTCTGATACGAGTTCTGATACATCAGATGTCCCGTGCTGTGGAGATCACCCTAGGAGTGATGTGGGGAGAGAGCGCCATCTACCCACCCGGAGGGAGCAGGGCCAATTTTGCTCCCTCTGAGCGCCGACAGCTTAATGGCAGCAGTGGCACCCCTAAACCAACAATTCTTAAATGAAAGAAAGAAGTTGAGTGAATTAAAGTGTTGTTGTGCAAACAAAACTAAGTTAATTCCTCGTTTAGCTTTAAATATTTGTGTTAACAAAATTTCTATTTATCCATTCATCATAAAGCATTAGAAATGTTTAAAAAACTACAGCCAGATTAAAATAAAGATGCAGAAAAGTCAATAATGACAAGGTTCTTTCCTGACAGTGATAATATTGTGCAGTTGCAGTAGCGTGAGTGAAAGCTCAGTGCGTATAATATTTCCTGGAGGGAGAATATTTAGCTTAGCTAGATCCTGTGATTAGATAGTGAAGTGTGTGTGTGTGTGTGTGTGATAGAGAGTGATAGAGAGAGAGAGAGAGAGAGAGAGAGAGACAGAGTCTCACACTCTGTCAGGGTGAAGAATGTGTCTGCTAATGTTTACTGTAATAGTGTGAAAATTGGTTGGGATTTGTGTTGACTTGGCGTGTTTGTGTGTGTGTGTGTATGTGTGTGGATGAAGGGCTCCTTGAGCTGTACTCAACGTCGTCAGCCAAAAGCACTAGGAGACAAGTATAAGGTGTGTCTTTTTGTGTGTGTGTTTATGTGAGTTTGTGTGTGCTTGTGGCACATGATGGAGTACACAATCGCATACACACTCACACACACACACACACTAATCCTCTTACTCTCAGCCTGAGCTGTGGTGCTCTGCTGGTTCACGACTGCCGCTGCCAACCTCATCTACCTCCTGCCTCCACCTAACCCCATGCCATGTGCGTCTGTGCGTGCGCGCGCGCGGAAGCAAGCATTAATTTATTGCTGTTCATGAAATAAGACAAGATGTCCTGTGGAGGAGCCGGAAACCACGGCAACAGCATCCTTTTCTCAGTTCCGTTGTGACATCACAAAGGCAGGAGGCGGTTGCTGGGAGACCGGCTGCACGTTCCTGATAAACACAGGCTCAGTGGTTTCCATGCCTCTGATTGCCTCTCTCTGAGAATTTACATACACAAATATCAACACAACACACTGATGCCAAACAAACAGGGGGTTGAGATTCTCTCCGTTGGGTATTTTTATGTTGGACAGGGATACGTTCATGGAGAAATTATGTGATTAATTACGATTAATGTTCTTTTTAAGACCAAAACGTTTAATAATGAATGAAAATGATGAATGTAAGCAAAAAAGGAAATATATTTATGCTCCCCTCCAAAAGAATGTTTAAAAAGTGAGGTCAATCCCTTCATTTCTGCTACTGAAATCATTTGGGTTTTACAACCTTTTGGAAATCCTAAAGAAGAAAGTTGTCACTGGTGTACTAAGTAAAAGAAGTCAAACAGGTAGACCAAATGCAGCAAGATAATGACAGGAAGTGAAAGGTTCAGAATGGCCAAGTCAGTCTCCAGACATAAACCCTATAGAGCTTGTATTTTACCTGTTAAAGAGGAGACTGAAGGGAGTAACCCCCCAAAACAAACACCAATTGAAAGAGGCTGCGATGAAAACCTCAATCCCTTTATGTTTGGAAGAAAGAAGAAAGTCATCACTTCTTTAAAGAAGAAAGTCATCAGTCATACCAGTATATTGGTATAAGTGACAGGTGTCGAACAGGTAGATCAAGGGCAGCAAGATAATGACCCAAAACATATTATTAATGGCAAGAAGTAGAATGTTTGGCCAAGTCAATCTCCGTGCATAAATGCAGCAAGATAATTACCCAAAATACATCATCAATTGTCAGAAGTAGAAAGTTACAGAATGATCAAGTCAATCTCCAGACATAAACCCTATAAAGCATGTATTTTACCTGCTAAACAGGAGACTAAAGAGTTACCCCCAAAACAAACACCAATTAAAAGAGGCTGCGATGAAAGCCTCAATTCCTTTATTTTTGGAATGTCCTAAAGAAGAAGGTAATCACTGGTGTACTAAGTAAAAGGTGTCGAAGAGGTAGATCAAGTGCAGCAAGATAATAACCCAAAACACATCATTAGTGGCAAAAAGTGGAACGTTTGGCCTAGTCAAACGTCATGCTTAAACCCTATAGAGCATGCGTTTTACCTGCTAAAGAGGAGACACCCCCCAAAGGGAGTAACCCCATAAAACATGCAAGCGCACCAACTGAAAGAGTGTAGTGAAAGCCTCAAGCCTTTTATTTCTGCTAAAGACTGAAATCATTTGGGTTTGACAACCTTTTAAAATGTCTTGAAGAAGAAAGTTGTCACTGGTGAACTAAGTAACTGATGTCCAACCGGTAGACCAAATAAAAAATAAAAAAAAAACATCAAATGAAAGAGGCTGTGATAAAAGCCTCATTCCCTTTACTTCATCACTGGTGTACTAAGTAACCACAGTCCCTTTCAAAATGATTGGGAGATCCTTAATCATGCAGCAAGATAATGACCCAAGATTTAATCTATTCAATCAGACTTAAACTCTATAGAGCATTTATTTTATCTGCTAAAGAGGAGACTGAAGGGAGTAACCCCCAAATTGAAATATTTTCTGTCCTCAGCAGAAATAATGAGATTTGCCTCACTGTTCCAATACTTTTGTATTGTATATTAGTGAGTGTGTATTGGTGGCAAAATGGAATTATATCTGCATTAGTGCGTAAAAATCACAACAATATTCTGTGATTATTCATGATTAAAGTCACAGTTTGATTTTTTTTAATTGCTGGGGAGGGGGGGCAAACAGACTAGATCCTTTTTCCTTTAGTATAATATATAATCAGTTTAATTTTAATGCTTTTTTAATGAGCTGAGTAAATGTTTAACGTAGAGCTTTAGGCAAGAAACAAGGAGCAGCAACTGTGTTATTTAAGCATTCACAATCATTTGTGAGTGCGAAAGTGTAAATGTAATTTAACCTGTTAAAGAGGAGACTGAAGGGAGTAACCCCCCTCCCCCCCCAAAAAAAAAACATTAACTGAAAGAGGCTGCAGTGAAAGCCTCAGAAAGCATCACAAAAGAAAAATGCAAAAGTTTAGAGATGTCAATCTTCAGTCACAGGCTTGATGAAGTTCTGTTCCAATAGTTTTGCTCACAAGAAAAATGGGTGAGTTCAGACAAAGGGTGGTATCTTCTGAACTGTGTATCAGATCCAGAGATCAAAAAAGAGATAGAGAGAGAAAGAGGGAGGGATATGCTGGGGAGGGGTAGTGATGTTAGTGAAGTTAGTTATGAGCATTCAGCATCATAAATTACAAGAAATCTATCAATCTTTTGAACTTAGTAGTAGGGACAATGTATTTACGCTGCTTAGTGCATTTGTTACAAAAGCCCTATCCGGACGGGATTAGGTTCTCCAGGGGACGTCTGTGAAAAATATTTTACACTTCTACTCAGTGATAAAGCTCCTGCGTCCGGACTGCAACTGATAAAACAGGAGGATCAGTTGATGTTTAGGCTTTCTCGGTCACATGACAAAACGTTCAGTAGCTCCTCCATTTCCATTCGCTGTTGTGTTTACGCGGATCTCTGTGGAAACGCATGCACAAAGTGTATTTATGGTGCGTGGCAGTGGACAAATAGCTATTTTATTAAACACGAGGTGACGAAACTCAGAGATGTGTGTCTGGACGGGACTAAAATTACTGGAGGACCACGACCGAGGTCAGCGAAAAACAGTAGATAATTCAGCCTGTAATTTTTTTCAAAGACGTCTGAGAAAAACACATACATGGTGGTTTCGGATGGGAATAAAATCGCAGAGTACCCCCATTAAAGAGAAAATTGCCCCAGGATTCCCTAAAAAAAAACTAATCTCGTCTGGATACGGCTAAAGTTAAAAGTTTACAAGCTCTGTAAACTTAGTAATGACTGTGAGACAACACTAGTTTTCATTTCTCCTTTTTCTTCCTCTTGAGAGTTCTTAGAACAGGATGAATGTGATGTGGGATCATGCCAGGCGCTTATATAGTCTGATCAGAGAGAATGTGAGCTTGTGCTTCTCTCTCTTTTTTTTTAGAACCTGCAACGCTTCCCTTGCCACATCCATTTTAGAGTGTGAGACTAGTCATTAACCCACTAAATCCCAACTCACTCCGTGTTTAGGCTTACAGGCTCCTTCAGGCATCAGCAGCCATCAGTACAGGTGTGCGATTCCAGCTCTATCTGACTTAGTCAGCCAGTCTTACGAAAGCTGCTTTGTGATATGACGTGAACCAAACGGGGAATAAATAAACGTCTGCTTTGGCATTCCAGCCTAGTGCGGTTTCCAGAGTGCATAATTCCACACAAGTGGAGCACTATCGCCTGTGACTGCCAATTCCCATTAGAGTTACTGATGTGAATAAAAAAGTTATTGAGGACTCTGGAGACTCAGGCCTGTCGGAATTTCACTCTCTGGCAGACACGCTGGAACTTCTGAGAATTTGACTTTGGCCAAAACGGCAGAGTGGGGATAGACTGATATGGGAGCTATACAGCTCTGGAAAAAAAAATAAGAGACCACTTTAAAACCATGAGTTTCTTTGATTTTACCAAATTAAAATCTCTGGAATATATTTAATAGGAAGATGTATGATCCCAAACCATCAAATCAAACTGAACTGCTTGAATTTTTGCACCAGGAGTGTAAAGCATAAAGTTATCCAAAAGCAGTGTGTAAGACTGGTGGAGGAGAACATGCCATGATGCTGTGATTACAAACTGTGATTAAAAATCAGGGTTATTCCACCAAATATTGATTTCTGAACTCCTAAAACGTTATGAATATGAACTTGTTTTCTTTGCATTATTTGAGGTCTGAAAACTCTCATTTTCTGCAAATAAATGCTATAAATAATTTTTTTGGGAATTTGGGAGAAATGTTGAATAGAATGTTATAGAATAAAACAACAATGCTCATTTTACTTAAACATATACCCATAAATAGCAAAATCAGAGAAACTGATTCAGAAACTGAAGTGGTCTTTTTTTGTGTACTTTTGGAACAAAAGTATTTGGACACCTTGCTAATTCACTGTTTGTTTATTCAAAAAAGAATAGATCTTGTTTTTCATGTTCAGGGAAAGTTTTATACAAGTTCAAGCATTGGTGTGAGGATCTGATTTGACTGCATTCAGCAATAATACAATAATTGTTGTTGAAGTGAGGTTAACAACCCCAGCTCATCCCAAAAGTATCATCCACTGCTTTACAGTTCAATTTGAGGGGCTGTAGACCCCTCCAGCCAACATCTGGCATTAGGTGCTCATGGTACCAGTATGTTCATTTTTATGTAATGCAGAAAGTCCTATTCTATTGGCAGTTCTACTCTACAGGGCAATTCAAAAGTCAAAGGAGACCCTTTTATTTCAGAAACGAAAGAGAAAATGACAGATCTGAATATCTTTTCAGCTATGTCTGGAATACGGCTGCAAGGATTGTGAATCTCTAGAGATCTTAAAACTTTTATTGAATCATTTTGATGCCTCTTTTTTCTATACAGGATTTTTTTTCCTCATTGCATAACTACTTGGTACTAGGGGTGTCACAATTTCGATATTTCATCGAAATCGATCAAAATTACGTCATGGTCTCAAGCCTCGAAGTCAAAAAGAGGATCGACAATCCCTCCCTCTAAGCTACGCAAACACACGCAGCACGCTACGCAAATAGCGCAGCACACTCTAGCCAACCCGCGGTCATTGTGACTGCTCAAAGAGCAGCCTTTTCTCCAGAGAATGTGTACATTCTCATCTCCTTAAAGAAAAACTTGAAAATATAAAAATAACAGTTGTTTTGTCTAGCCTCAAATATGTTAATAGTTTTGGTACCTTAAGGAGCATCTTTCTCTCAGATAAAGTTAATAATATATCTTTGTTAAAGAAAAAAACTTGTCATTCTCAGGGACCGAAAAAGTCTTAAAGTCTTATTTTTCATGTTTAACTGTTATAGTAGGATAGAGTTCAGTTTCTTAAGGCTTTAATTGTTCTATTATTTTGTACATGACTGTTCCTGTATTTTTTTATTATTTATTTTATGTTGCACATTGCTGTTTTAATAGTGCACACTGCTGCTACCAAAACATTACAAGGCATTACATATATATCTTAATTAAATTATTTAAATTTGACCATTAGTGCCTAATGTGATGTATTACAGATCACTTGTATCACTTTGCATCACTTATATCAAGCCCACCTTTTGAAATAAGATATTGTAAATTTGATGAATCAAACCAATGACTGACCATAGACTAATCTAAAACTGGCATAGGCCTCTCTGCTGTAAAAAAAAAAAAAAAAAAAAAATCGAGAATCGAATTGAATCGAATAGTGAAACTAAATTGGATATAAAATCGAATCAAGGATTTAGAGAACCGTGACACCCCTACTTGGTACTGTAAGTTAAGTGTCTGTAATGATTCATAATGAATCCTACTATTTGTTTGACTCTGACACTATTTTTATTTAATTAAAAAAGATCTAGTTATTTGAATTCATCAAACGATTAATACAAAAATCTAGAACTGATGTTGTTAGGGTAATATTAAAACTAGCTGCAAGGATCACAGACACAAGAAGATGATTATAATGTTATGGCTGTTCAGTGTAATGTAAATACAGAGCTGGTTTTAGTGTATACAAAGTGTCTACAGAGTGGTTAGTGTGGTGCAGTGGATAACACCACCGCCTGACAGTGAGCTACCATGTGGGAGACTGGGGTTCAATTCCCAGCCTGTGCTACACCAATAAGAGTCCTTGGGCAAGACTCCTAACACTATATTGGCCCAGCCTTAATAATAATAATAATAAATAATATTAATAAAGTATTAATGGATTAATGCTGCAAATGTAATGTAAATGTTTTAATATTGTGGCTGATCTGTGTTTTATCTGCATATAAAAAAGTATTATGCAATGTATATAATATAGATTTTTTTTTTTACTGTATTATAATATCTTATGGTAGTTCTGATGGTTCTAAATGAGAATATCGTAATGTGCCAGGTTACTGAGAGTTTAACTGAGAGGTTTAATGGAGGAAATAAATGAAATAAAGTGTGTGTGAAAGTAGAGAGAGAGAGAGAGAGAGAGAGAGAGAGAGAGAGAGAGTGCTGAGAGCTTTCAGCACACAGCACTGTTTCGACAGTTTGGAGGAAAATGAAGTAGGTAGTGACGTATATTTTCAGCATATGTATTTTCTCTATATTCTCCTTTATTTCTCTTTATACTCTTTCTCTAATGCATGTACTGTAGGCTCCGCCTATGGCTCTGTATGGTTGTGTAGGTTTAAGTGTTTCCAGATGTGTACCACAGACCTTTAAAAGCAGTTCCTACACATTGTACTGGGGAGAGAATAGAGGAACATCGGATTGGCAACATCTCTGTCCAAGGCTGACCTAGGAAGCCTTGAAGATATTGTCTTAGTCTTTGTAATAAATAATTGTATTACACTTAAGGCAATGTCTGCGTTGTCTTCTTCCTCATCTTCAAGCATCTTCACAGCAAAGAGACAGCGGTAAACGACAGTAGCTTGCTGGATTAGCATTCATGCTAACTGGACATAAATCAGTGTTTATAAAACAGCACGACAGTAAAAGTTGTAAAAGCGTACTAGGATGCCAGAATGCATGTCTGTTAACGCAATTTTTGCCATTTTTGAATC
This sequence comes from Astyanax mexicanus, assembly GCF_023375975.1. NCBI lineage: Eukaryota > Metazoa > Chordata > Actinopteri > Characiformes > Acestrorhamphidae > Astyanax > Astyanax mexicanus. The sequence continues at coordinate 35,905,660 of NC_064426.1, read as the reverse complement.
GTCAGAATCGTCCACGTCCGAATCAAGATGCATTTAAGAACTAAAAAAATTAAAAACCCCTAATGGCCACTATCATGAAAGCGGCCATATTTTGTTTCAGACATAAAATGGTGTCCTGTGACTTTTGTCTCACCCTGTAGAAGGGACTAGACAAGCTATTTGCATGTGCATTTGCAAATCTGTGTCAGCAGTGGATGCAACTTAAAGTAGCTGAAAGCAGTTTCTAGAAGACGTGTCCAATAGGGCTGCACGAAAGTGAAAAAAAAAAAAAAAAACTAACATTGCAATATTTTATTGTTCTTTGATATAAATTGAGATATGAAAACATTGCAGGGATTTTCTCCCAATTTTTGTAGAAATCATTCAATCTTTGTGTAATGTTTTTATTAATGCTCTCTGTGTGTATCCAGGATTGGAGTTAAGTAAACAATACTGTGTCAATTTCAGTACTATAATACTACTGAAACATAATAAAATATTTTAAATGTGCAGCCCTAGTGTCCACAAACTTTAGGACATACAGTGTATCTCGCAGTGTATCTTGCAATGCATTAACATTTATAATATGAGGAAATTTTAATTGCATCTACAGTGGCTTGCAAAAGTGTTCATACCCCTTGAACTGTTTCACACTCTTCACCTTACAACCACAAGCTTAAATGTATTTTACGGATATTTTAAGTGATATGTCAACACAAAATAGCACATAATTGTGAAGTGGAAAGTTTAATCAAATAAAAATCTGAAACAAGTAGGGGACATGTCAAAGATATATAACAACTTTATGGCCTAAATACAAAGCGCTATGTGTGGTTTAAAAGTAACACTGCTCATCACCCTAAACACACCATCCCCACTGTGAAACATGGTGGTGGCAGCATCATGCCGTGGGAATGCTTTTCTTCAGCAGGTACAGAGAATCTGTTCAGAAATTATTTAAAGATGGATGGAGCGAAATACAGGACAATCCTGGAAGAAAACCTGTTGGAGACTGGAAAAGACTTGAGACTGGGAAAGAGATTCACCTTCCAGCAAGACAATGACCCTAAAAACATACAGCCAGAGCTACAGTGAAATGATTTAGATCAAAGAATCAAAGTTAGAAGGGCCCAGTCAAAGTCCTGACCTAAATCTCATTAAGCATCTGTGGCGAGACATAAAAACTGCTGTTCACAGACGCTCTCCATTCAACTGGCTGAGCTTGAGCTATTTTGCAAAGAAGAATAAGCAAAAAATCTCAGTCTCTAGATGCACAAAGCTGGTAGAGACAAACCCCAAAAGACGTGCAGCTGTAACTGCAGCGAGAGATGACTCTACTAAGTACTGATATAAGGAGGCTGAATACTTTTGCGGGTCACCCTTTTCAGATTTTTATTTGAATACAGTTTTTAAAACCATATATCATTTTGGTTTTACTTCACCCACAGCTCTGGAAAAAAAATAAGAGACCATTTTTTCAAATCAGTTTCTCTGATTTAGATATTTATAGGTTTATGTTTGAGTAAAATGAACTTTGATGTTTTTTTCTATAAACTACGGACAACATTTCTCCTGAATTCCAAATAAAAATATTGTCATTTAGAGCATTTATTTGCAGAAAATGAGAATGAAAAAAATAACAAAAAAGATGCAGAGCTTTCAGACCTTAAATAATGCAAGGAAAACAAGATCATATTCATAAGGATAGTTTTAAGAGTTCTAAAATCAATATTTGGTGGAATAACCCTGTTTTTATGCATCTTCCCATGTTCTCCTCCACCAGTCTTGCACACTGCTTTTGGATAACTTTATGCCTTTACTTCTGGTGCAAAAATCCAAGCAGAAACTCGTCATTTTTAAGAGGTCTCTTATTTTTTTTTTCCAGAGCTGTATATGTGCTACTTTGGTCGTTCATCATTACCAAAACATTTTGCTCTTTTGAATATCATTTGGGATATTTTTATCAACTCTGATATCGATTAGATTCTGAAATTGATATTGAAATCAAAGTCAAAATCCTCAGAAATAAATCCTCGTAAATGCCACACCTGTTGTTTTTTTTTTCTCCATAGTCGCCTCTTCATTCTTTACTCTGTGGCGTCCGCCAAAAAATAGTAACAGCAACAACAACAATGCAAGGGTCAATAAATAGTCCTCTGTGGAACCTGTTCACACATCTATACAGTTTTAATGGGTCGTAATCGGACGTGATGTACGACCAGAAGAGTCTCATAAATAGACAGCAGCTGTGAGAACCCATTTTACAAAGATGAGATCAGAACACAGCTAAATGTGTTAAAGTATGTGTGTGTGTGTGTGTGTGTTTGTGTGTGTTTTGGCTCATTTTCTACATGACAATGCAGCTCTTGGCTCTGTCCTTTCTGAGAGTGGGGGAGGGTTCGAGGGGTGTGGCCCGAGAGCTGATTGGCAGAAGGGGCTGGTGGGATATGCGTTTGAGGGCGCGGCGGGATGAGCTGCGCTTGAGTCCGGGGGCGGGTCGTCTGACCGAGGCGAGTGTGGTGATGTGAAAGACGTCCCGGACACTGTTCACACACATGCGCGACGAGCACTCCACGTACGCGACTGCGCCGAGCTCTCGCGCCTGCAGACTTCCCTGAGAGAGAGATAGAGAAAGAGAGAGTGGTAAAAGTTAGACTTTAGAACATGAAAAATGTGAGGGGCTTCAGGCATGCATGTCCTCCTGAACATCAGTTCAGACCATGCTCTCAGCACATGATTTAAGCATGGGAGGAGAATGCATTACTAGACTTTGAACTGTGGTTCCATCACCTTCTGCACTGCACTAGAAGGCCAGACCATCAGAGAACTCTAAGATTCTAAGATAATTCTCTTTTTATCTCTGGCTGTTTATCCTTAATTCATACCATCTTTGTTGAGTATCTTATTCTCCTGGTCTCTTTCTGGGTATCTCTTTCTCTTTGCCTCAGTACTTCTTTATTTTTTGTCTCTTTCTAGGTATTTTATTATCTTTGTTTCTTTCTAAGTATCTCATTTTTTAAATCTCTTTCTGGATAACTCATTCTCTTAATCTCGTTCTGAGTATCTCATTCTCTTTATCTTGTTCTGGCTATCTCATTCTCTCCATCTTGTTTTTGGTATCTCATTCTCTTCATCTATTTCTGAGTATCTCATTCTCTTTGTCTCTTTCTGGGTATCTCATTCTCTTCATCTCTTTCTGGATATATCATTCTCTTCATCTCTTTCTGGATATCTCATTCTCTTTGTCTCTTTTAGGGTGTCTCATTCTCTTTGCCTCATTTTGGGCCTCTCATTCTCTTCATCTCTTTCTGGATATCTCATTCTCCTTGTCTCTTTTTGGGCCTCTCATTTTCTTTGTCTCTTTCTGGGTATTTCATTCTCTTTGTCTCTTTCTGGATATCTCATTATTTTTGTGTCTTTCTGGGTATCTCCTCTTCGTCTCTTTTTGAGCCTCTTATTCTCTTCATCTCTTTCTGGGTATCTCATTTTCTCGGTCTCTTTTTAGGCTTCTCATTTTCTTTGTCTCTTTTTGGGTATCTCATACTCTTTATCTCTTTCTGGGTCTCTCATTCTTTTTGTCTATTTGGGTTTCTCACTCTCTTTGCCTCTTTTTGGGTATCTCATTCTCTTGGTGACTTTCTGGTTATCTCCATCTCTTTGTCTCTTTCTGGGCATCTTATTCTCTTCATCTCTTTCTGGGTATCTCATTCTCTTTGTCTCTTTCTGGGTCTCTTATTCTCTTTGTCTCTTTCTGGGTATCTCATTCTTTTTGTTTATTTGTGGGTATGTCATTATTTTTGTCTCATTCTGGGCATCTTATTCTCTTCATCTCTTTCTGGGTACCTCATTATTTTTATCTTTTTCTGGGTATCTTCTTTTCTTTGTCTCATGTCGGGCCTCTCAATCTTTTTGTCTCTTTCTGGGTATCTAATTCTCTTTGTCTCTTTCTGGGTATCTCATTCTCTTTGTCTCTTTCTGAGTATCTCATTCTATGTGTCTCTTTCTGGGTATCTCATTCTCTTTGTCTCTTTCTGGATATCTCATTCTCTTTGTTTCTTTCTGGATATCTCATTCTCTTTGTCTCTTCCTGGATATCTCATTCTCTTTGTTTCTTTCTAGATATCTCATTCTCTTTGTTTCTTTCTAGATATCTCATTCTCTTTGTCTCTTTCTGGGTATCTCATTCTCTTTGTCTCTTTCTGGGTATCTCATTTTCTTTGTCTCTTTCTGGGTCTCTCATTCTTTTTGTCTCTTTGGGTTTCTCACTCTCTTTGCCTCTTTTTGGGCATCTCATTCTCTTGGTGACTTTCTGTGTATCTCCTTCTCTTTGTCTCTTTCTGGGCATCTTATTCTCTTTACCTCTTTCTGGGTATCTCATTCTCTTTGTCTCTTTCTGGGTATCTCATTCTTTTTGTTTATTTGTGGGTATGTCATTATTTTTGTCTCATTCTGGGAATCTTATTCTCTTCATCTCTTTCTGGGTACCTCATTCTTTTTATCTTTTTCTGGGTATCTTCTTTTCTTTGTCTCATTTCGGGCCTCTCATTCTCTTTGTCTCTTTCTGGGTTTCTCATTCTTTTTGTCTCTTTCTGGGTATCTTATTCTTTTTGTCTCTTTCTGGGTATCTTATTCTCTTCATCTGTTTCTGGGCATCTCATTCTCTTTGTCTCTTTTTGGGTGTCTCATTCTCTTCATCTCTTTCTTGGGATCATTATCTCGGTCTGTGTTTCTCTCTCTGTCTAACTCTCTCTATCTCTGGGTAACTAATTATATCTGCCTCTGGGTATTTGACTTTCTCTGCTCTCTGGCTATGTTATTCTCTCTGTCCATCTCATTTTATGTCTCACTTTGCTGCCTCAATATCTCTGTTTTTCTTGTTGTCTCTCTCTCTCTCTGTCTCTCTGACTATTTCATCATGTCTATCTGTCTCTGGCCATCTCCATCCCTTCGCTATTTTGTCTCCTTCTCTCTGTCTGGCTACCCCCCCCCCCCCCTTCTTTGATTAATTCTCTCTCTTTTTCTCTGTCTTCCTCTTCCAAAGAAGCGTCCAGAAGCCTAAAGCCTGTGATATCAGGCTGCGTTTGTTCATCAAAGTCTTCTGTAGCTTTATTATTCCTTTGGTTTTGCTAAATCCCATGCATGACTATTAAACACTCTTAACCTCCAAATAGAAGCTAACACTACAGTCTGTCAACTTCTCTTACACTGTGACTCTTCTTACTATAGTGTCTGTGAGTGCGTGAGTGTGTGTGTGTGTGCGTGTGAATGTGTCATCTCTCTGGTGAGCCGCCCTGCTGTAGCTGTTTAAACTGTAATATTGCAGATGTAACTTTCTGCACCACTCTTTCTTATTGCACATCCTCCTCTCTCTGCTTTTACTCCTGTCTTCTCATTTCCATAGAGAGAGAGATAGAGAGAGAGAGTGTGTGTGTGTGTGTGTGTGTGTGTGTGTGTGTGTGTGTGTGTGTGTGTGTGTTCTTACCTGCTCGTGTGTGACGGGTATGAGGCGCTGTTTGGACAGTTCTCGTAAGGTGCTCACATCTGTCCTCATATCAAGCTTACAGCCAACCAGCACTAGCTTAGCATTAGGACAGTACTCCTGAGCCTCAGCCTGCCACTGAAACACACACACACACGCACATACGCACACAGAGAAAGAGGATTAGAAATATACACACGAATGGATTCTTTATTTTTACATAAATTGCTGTGCACACAACTCACACACACATATCTACACACACATACAATATATACAGTACAATGGATGTATTTTATATAACAAAAATATTACATTAATCGTAATATAACAGAAGTTAGACCTTATTGTAAGACCCTATACGAAGAAAGTAGACCTTATATATACAGTACACTATAAACATACAATATAAACATGATAAATGTACATAAAAGTAAACACTTTCACACTGAATACACGCAAAATTACTAAATCACTATGGTAATATTTAAATTTTATATATACACCGCTCTGCAAAAAAATAAAAGACCACCTAAAAATTATGAGTTTCTTTGATTTTACCAAATGAAAAAAAAAAGATGGATGGATAGCTAGATGAATGATCACAAGCCAACAAACCAAGCTGAACTGCTTGAATTTTCGCACCAGGAGTAAAGGCATAAAGTTATCCAAAAGCAGTGTGTAAGACTGGTGGAGGAGAACATGTCAAAATGCATAAAAATTGTGATTAAAAAAACAGGTTATTCCACCAAATATTGATTTCTGAACTCCTAAAACTTTATGAATATAAACCTATTTTAAGTCTGAAAGCTCTGCATCTTTTTTTTGCTATTTCAGCCATTTTTCATTTTCTGCAAACAAAAGCTCTAAATGACAATATTCTTATTTGGAATTTGGAAGAAATGTTGTTTGTAGTTTATAGAATAAAACAACATTGTTACTCAAATATATGCCTATAAATAGCAAAATCAGAGAAACTGATTCAGAAACTGAAGTGGTCTCTTAATTAGTTCTAGAGCTGCATATATCTGACAGATGGAGCTACACTGTAAGCAGAACCGGGGTGGTAAATGTAAAATGCATTTTGCTACAATTTCCGAATGAATTACTTTCTCTAAAGGTCAGAAAAGATGGAGGTATTCGCACAGCATGCATATATTTTTCCAATGACGTAAAACAAACAGGACAAAGACCGGGTGAAATCTGCACACAGACATTTCACCAGAAAAAGCTTTTACACAGCCCTCGTTCAGCGGCTTTTTCACCCAGCGCAGCGCCAACCCCGAACCATCTAAACAACGCCGCTGCCTCCGCTTCTATAGACATCAGCTTCAGCTATGCCAGTTATGCCACTGTTCCCCTCCAGCTCAATGTGCTCAACCATCCGTCACCATATTCCAAACAACCTCTGACCCTTAACACCATCCCTCATGCTCCGAGTCAGAACACAGCATCCCTGGACATTCCAGGCCTGTCAAATTCTTAACCCCGCCCACGTGGGAGGGGTCAGTTCAGCCTTCGGGCTCGGGTTTGTTCTCTGATCTTCTCTAATGCTTCGATGCCTGTGGCTAAAAAGTGACACTTGACCATATTAAAAACTTAGTTACCAACTCATGTGCGACTACTGAGCTTTAATAACAACATGATAAAATAATGAAACAATAAAACATTGATATTTGGTTGTGAAATCAAATATGAACTTTATGTGCTCTGTTTTACTTGGTGTTTAGTCTGTGTTTCAGTTGTTGGGCAGAAACAGGTTGTCAATATAAAAGTATTGGGACACCCGCTTACTCACCGGGGGCATGCTCCCTTATGCACACCTGGCTAAGGTATAGTGGTTGATATGATGTTGCTATGTGGATCCTATGGTGTTGTTCAGGTGGTTGCTGTGATTTTGCTTAGTGTGGTTGCTTGCGTGTTGTTAGGCAGTTACTATGCTATCCTAAGTTGTTGCTATGATGTCTCAGGTTGTTACTCAGGTGTTGGTTGGTTATGGTGCTACATCACACACAATGCAACCTGTAGTGCAGTCACAATGGCCATTATGACATCACAATAAAGTGTCATTACAATGGTTATTAAGACATCACGATGGGTTTGGCATCACAATGATATCATTATGACATTGCAATGGAGTGCCATCACAATGGTCATTATGACATCACAACGTAGTATTGTCTCAATAGCCCTTATGACGTCACAATAGTGTGTCATCACAGTGACCATTTTGACATTACAATGGCGTGCCATCACAAGTGAGTACAGTCACAATGGTCATTATGAGATCATAAGTGGGTGCCATCACAATGGAATGCCATTACAATGACATCTTTATGACTTTGCAATAGAGTGCAATCAAATTAAGGTCCATCAGTTGCATCATAATAATGACATCACAATGTACCTCATGACAGCATAATAGAGTGCAATCACAATATAGTGCCATCACGATGGAGTGCCATTAAATTGGCCATTATGACATCACAATGGGGTGCCATCACAGTTACAGCATTATGATGACATCACAATGGCCTTTAGGACATTATAATAGAGTGCCATCACAATTTAGTGCAATCAAATTGGCCATTATGACATCACAATGGGGGGGCATCACAGTTACATCATTATGATGACATCACAGTGGCCTTTAGGACATTATAATAGAGTGCCATCACAATTTAGTGCAATCAAATTGGCCATTATGACATCACAATGGGGGGGCATCACAGTTACATCATTATGATGACATCACAGTGGCCTTTATGATGCCATCGCAGTTACAGCATTATGATTACACCACAATGGCCTTTATGATATCATAATAGAGTGCCTTCACAATGGAGTGCCATCACAGTTGCAGCATTATGATGACATCTCAATGGCCTTTAGGACATCATAATAGAGTGCAATTACAATTTAATGCAACCAAATTGGCCATTATGACATCACAATGGGGTGCCATCACAGTTACATCATTATGATGACATCACAATGGCCTTTGTGACAGCATAATAGAGTGCTATCACAATTTAGTGCCAACAGGATGGTGTGCCATTCCATTGGCCCTTATGACAATGGAGTGCTATCACAATGGCCATTATGGAAATCACAATGTAGTATTGTCTCAATGGCCTGTGTGATACCAGAGCAGCTATTATGACATCACAATTGGATGCCATCACATTGACCAAGACCATAGACCAAGTGGTTACAGCCTTGTCTCAACCTCAAACTCAACCTCAACCTTATCCTCACTTTGATCTTGTCTTGGTCTTGGGGTGGAATGGATTAGGAAATTGTTGTTTAGGGTTTATTTATAAAAATAAAAACAATATATAATAAAATGTATTAAATATATATATTGTATAATTAATATTGATAAATGTAAAATTAGTTTCAAGCTATTTTCTTCTCTTTATTTTTATATGAGGAAAAAAGCACACTTACTGAAAATGATCTGTACGTTAGATCACAACTACGCACATTACGTCCACAAGCTTTTGAGTGGTACCTTAAAAAACCTGAAAGGGGTTTCTAAGGGTGATCTTTTTTTACAGAAACTTAAAAGCACTAGTTTGTAGTCTTTCTTCACAGAGCGTCTGAGGTGAGGTGGCTGTAGACTGAGGTCAGGAACTCTAAATGCTGGGGTGACGTAAGGACATGTGGGCTGAGACTCGGGACGCTGGATGAAGTGTCTCTCTCGTAGACGATGCACATTACACAACAGATCAGTGCGAAGCCCAGAACACACCAAAACAACTATTAAGCTTCTACAGCGTGGGAACGTCCGCCACACGACTGCATTTAAAGCTGGTACGAGAGGCCACACACACCAAAACCACACACACACACATCCTTAAAACCCTGCAGGCCCAGTCTCACACCCTGTGCTCACCGCGTAATTGTTGACCTTTTTCCAGAATAAAATAGCGGCTTTGGTTAATGCACTACACATATATCAAAACACACACACACAGACCCAGAAGCGCAAACAAAAACCTATTACATTATTTGGGATGGGAGTGTGCGTTCTTTCTCTGTTTTTCTCTCTTACGCATTTATGAGAACAATGGTTCATTAGTAGACTCGCTGCATTTACAGCATGTTTAATATCCCATGTATTCTGTATCCACTGAAAATTAATAACTTCCTGTTCATTTAGCGATTTTTTTTTGCCTCTAAAAAAAGCATTTAGTTACTTGTCCAGTAAAAAAAAAACATATTTAAAAACCCCACAATGGATATGATGATGCATGATAACACAGAATAAAAAGAAACAAAAATTATCTCTGAGATGAATTTTTTCTTGGGGTGTCACGATTGATATATTTTATCGAAATCGATTGAAATTATGTCATGGTCTCGAGCATCGAAGTCAAAAAGATGATTGACGATCCCTCCCTCTAAGCTACGCAAGCATGCGCGCTACGCAAATGGCGCAGCACACTGTAGCCGACGCTGTGCATTGTGACTGCTCAAAGAGCAGCCCTTTCTCCAGAGAATGTCGACATTCTCATCTTCTTAAAGAAAAACTCTAAAATATAAAAAAAAACAGTTGTTTTGTCTAGCCTTAAATATGTTAATAGTTTTGGTACCTTAAGGAGCATCTTTCTCTCAGATAAAGTTAATAATATATCTTTGTTAAAGAAAAAAAACTTGTCATTTTCAGGGACCGAGTCTTATTTTTCATGTTTAACTGTTATAGTAGGATAGAGTTCAGTTTGTTAAGGCTCTAATTGTTCTATTATTTTGTACATGACTGTTCCTGTATTTTTTAATTCTTTTGTTATGTTGCACATTGCTGTTTTAATAGTGCACACTGCTGCTACCAAAAAAGCCACTAGATGGCATTACATATATATCTTAAATTATTTAAATTTGACCATTAGTGCCTAATGTGGTGTATTACAGATCACTTGTATCATTTTGCATCACTTATATCAAGCCCACCTTTTGAAATAAGATATTGTAAATTTGATGAATCAAACCAATGACTGACCGTAGACTAATCTAAAACTGGCATAGGCCTCTCTGCTGTAAAAAAAAAAAAGAAAAAAGAAAATCGAGAATAAAATCGAATCGTGAAACTAAAATCGGAGGATTTAGAGAATTGTGACACCCCTAATTTTTTCAGTATTGAAATGTATAAAAATGCTAAAGAAACAGATTGCAGAGTGTTTTTTGAGTAAACTCAAGTTAGTTTAGTCAAAAGTTTTCCCTAACTGACAATATTTAGATCTGTATCTCTTTATAAACATTAGTATATGAGCTGCAGCTGAAGCAGGACAGAACGTGTCTTGTATCACATGACGTTTCCATAATGGGAGATGTTGGACAGTAGAGTTCTGAACCCTTGATTGGATTTAAACTTTTGATCTCATCACATTTGATAAGCAGCAGTTAGACCGTAGGGCCACTCGAGAGCTGTGAACTTACTCAACATAACAGCACAGTTCTGAGTAAATATATCTTTGTGTTTTTATTTGTACACATAAATATACACAGCTTTAAAGGTGTAGAGTGGCGCAACTGTCTAACTGCCTGATTGTCAAGTGATGGAAAGTGATAAATTTGAATCCCTTTAAACCCAAAGCCCTCTTTGGTGAGGGGGGGGTTCTAACCTGCAGATAAAACAGGAAACAGACTGAGGGGGAGGAGCCAGACTGACTGACTAAACATCTTTTTTAAGACATTTTTAAGTAATTTCATCTGCAACTCATTTACCAATTTGTTTTTGTACCATTGACTAAACTGGATTAGATTTTTTGACTAGACTTGATTAAGTTATCTAAAAAATTAATGGTATCACTTTAATATAAGACTACTTTACAAAGGCTTTATAAATGATTTACAATTAGTTCATTAATGGTTACTAATTAGGTTGTAAATGCCTTAAAAATCCTTAATAATCAGTTATAACACATACGTAGAAAGGGCAACAATGGCCTGTTGTTTGCCAAATAGTGAACCTACAGCCATCTGTATTGTTACCCTTTCTACGTATGTGTTATAACTGATTATTAATGATTTTTAAGGTATTTACAACCTAATTAGTAACCATTAATAAACTAATTGTAAACCATTTATAAAGCCGTTATGAAGGTAGTCTTATTTTAAAGTTGTACCAAGTGGATATACGATAAAAAGGAATACTTATCACTGTCATCATTTGTGATATCTAGGAATTTTAAGATGCGATATACAACAAATCTTTATATCTAAGATTATTTACTGATTTTTTTCATTGGGAATGAGGGAAAAGTTTAATAAAGAGTCAAACCTTCTTTGGGACACTGTCTAGAGTCTCTGGCCTGCTGATGTCGAAACAGATGAGTACAGCATCAGAGTCTGGATATGCCAGCGGTCGCACGTTGTCATAGTAGGAGGAGCCTGTGGGGACACATAGACATTTGAAACTTTTTAATAAATGATTAACCGTATTATTAAAGCTTATCATGCATGATTCAGAACTACAGTATGCATGGCTCTAAATTAAATAGTATTTTTTGAAGCTTGAACCTACTCCAGCACGTTCATGACACCATATTTGACACTTTACCCCATTTGCCAGCTCTAATCTAAAATTAGTGAACTGTAAACATCATAGATAGTCATTCATTTTCATGGTTTAATTTCTAATTGATATCATAAGAATTGTCAAAACCAGTATTTTGAATCGATTCAAATTGTAGGCATGTATGAATCGTGAATGCATCCCTACAAACAGTCCTATTTCCACACCCCAGTTTGCCAGGTATAGACAGCAGCATGCAAACAGTGTGCGGCTGCCATGGAAACAGGCAAACTGGCTATTTTTCTGCTGAACAGATAATCACTGAGCTTCAGTAAGGTTGCTAACCATAGCTGGGTAATTTATCACCACTACTAGCATAACATAGATGGGCATTTTGGACATCGAAGCATATATATTCACTGATCAGCTACAGAGTAAGACTCATCATTACTTGCCAGTACATCAATCTGGCAACCTGTATGCGCTTTGTGTCGAGGGAGAAGCAAGTAGGGCAGAAAACTCTAACTAGGGTTTGGAAATTTGACTTCTCTAGTCATTTCACACATTTGTTTGCATTTGTTAGTGACTGTTTCTTTAATAGTTGAAAAATCTGCAAGCGTAAGAATCTGAGACACTTTTGAGTCAAATTTTGATGGATTTTGAAGACTTTTTGTGGTTAGAACATCTCTAAAAACATCAGGCTGGTTTTTGGGCTGTTCACAGTATGCAGTGGTCAGAACCTACCAAAGGTGATCTGAGTAAGAACAACAGTGAAGTAGATATAGTTTATCAAAAAGTGAAATACTATAAAAATATAAAAATATATCTGTCCAGTATAATTTATTTTACTTTAATCCTGGATATATGGAGACATTTGGAGTGCATTATTAGTATCATGATATTTTGGATCATTGACTTCTGTTACAAATCTGATAAAAATCTTGTATTTTTGTATCTTGTATCTTATATCTCCGTTAGGGGTGTGCCATATCATATATGTATGCAATAATAAAATATATTTTTCATTTTGTTGCAGTAGTGTAGTCTTGAAATATTTTTTTTATGAATCAGTGTTTTGTCATATGGCGAATAGTATCGTTATCACAAAAATACCATGAAATATTGTGATATAAATTTAGGGCCGTATTGCCCACCCCAAGTATACACAGTCTTTAAAAAAAAAAAATAATAATAATAATAATCTGCACTAAATATAATGCATTGATTAATTAAGGGCCCTATTTTAGCAATTTATAGGCGAGAAATCAACTGCACACCTTGCAGCTTGATTTAGGACGTGTAAGTGTGTCTTCGCTATAGTTACTACAGGAAAAGTACACCATGTGCAGATCTAAGAATGCAAAAGGGATGTAATAATTCTCTGAATTATTAATTATTAATTATATCTTACATTATTAAAGAATAATGCTTCATTAGTAGACTAGCTGCATTTACAGCATGTTTAATGTCCCATGTATTCTGTATCCACTGAAAAAATATATATATATTATTACAATTAAAACAATGTTTTGGCCATAAACCAATCAGTTTGTTACTTGCCATATCCTTTAAGAGCCAGGTGCGCTGTGACTATTACTATTATGTATTGCTATTTTGATGCCGCACATACCTGGATGTGTCCAACTCTTCTTAGCAGAGGAGACTGACCTTAGTAAAAGTTTGTATGGCAGCCAGCAGGCATGCGGTATGGGTTTGGGCACTGCTGTGAGTCTATATGTGCGTAATACGTAGGGCTGGGTATCGCCAAGAGTATCGGTATCATAAAAATATCATGAAATATTGTGATATAAATTTAGGGCCGTATTGCCCACCCCTAGTATACACAGTCTTTTTCAAATAAACAAAAAATAATAACAATAATCTGCTCTGAGTAGCATGGAGCCCCTATCCAGTGGCTCTAAAATGTGTGCCCATGTCTGTGTGTATATAAGTATTTTGTGTGTGTGTGTGTGTCTGTGAGAGAGAGAGAAATACAGGCCAATAAAGTAATAGCAGATGGTGGCTCCTGTAGTAAGCTTGAGGTCAGTTTAATTCCACCTCAGGACAGGCGGGTGAAGATGGATGGAGGGAGGTAAAGCACGGAGAAGAGGAAAGGTGAGGCTGGTGGTCAGCACTGCAGCAGTGTGTGTGTGTGTGTGTGTGTGTGTGTAAGAGAGTGTGTGTTTGTGAGGGAGGATGGCTTGGTCATGATTTTTGTGAAACTCGTGCTGGAGATTCAACAGACATTTAATAAATCTCTCTCTTTTTTCAGAACGCACTTCTTCAAGTCTTAGCCTGCGACCCCCCGTCCTCAGCTGCCCTGCAGATGTGGGGTAGAATATCAAACTCAGACACTCAGCTGAACTCACTGCGGTCTGGCCACTGTTTACGAGTACACTGTCCATCAAATGTTTGGGAATGCTTGGTCATGTAAAAGTGTGTTAAAGGAGAAGTCCATCCAAAGGAACATTTTATCTCTCTGATGAGGGTTTAACAGGTAAATATAACGCATTTGATTCAGTGTTATATAGAGCATACTGACATGTCGAGGGTCCTGGGATAGCAGTATATAAATTGATAATTATGGGCCCTATTTTAGCGATCTATAGGCAAGCCATCATGATTTAGGGCGTGTCAGAATGTCTTCGCCATCGTTACTACAGGAAAAGTACACCTTGCATGGAATAAAGCATGCAAAAGGCATAACCTAGCTCTCTGAGTTAAAGCTCCACTAGGTAGGATTGAGATTTTGTGCTCGTGGGCTCCCCCTACAGTTGTAGAGTGTAATAAATGTTTCAGGTGGATTAGTTTCTCTTTCTCCTTTTCTGGCTTTCACAGACATATTCGGCCTCTTTCCAGCTTCTGCCAGAGTGTCTCTATGTTAGTTTGTAAAGAATGAACCAGTAGTCCTTGTAAAACTGTTAGAACTAAAGGTCGGAAAGCAGGTCGCAGTTCTCGCGAGCGTTGGTCGCGGCCGCCTCGGAAAACTTACAGTCTGGTTTGAGCTCAGAGGAGCTCCGGCACAGACACGAGAGCACCGCTATTCCTCCTTTTACACCTCAATGCAGCGCTGCAGTGAGTTTCAAGCTGTAATTTTACTTCTTTAAAAAGATCAAAAATCAGAAAATCCTACCTAGTGCTGCTTTAATCATGGGTGTTGTTTTGGGCGTAACATGCAATAAACCCATCAGTGTGTCACTTGCCATTCCCTTTAAGAGGCAGTTGCACTCTGACTATTGCTATTATGGATTGCTTTTTTCAATGGCGCACCTGTACGTGGACGTGTCCAACCCTTCTCAGCAGAGGAAACTGACCTTAGTAAAAGTGTGTAAAGCAGCCAAAAGGCATGCGCTATGGGTTTGTGCACTGCTGCATGTCCATGAGTGTGTAACACGTAGGGCTGGGTATCAAAATTCGATTCCAAAATGGTACGCAAGATGTGTACGCACATGCTTGTGTTGAGAATTCACTGCTATTCAAGATAGCAATGAACATCTGACTCTCGATGTCCGTCTAGGTTGTTCTCAGTCAGTGGCGCACCTGTGTTTTCCGTTGCCAAGATAGCAATGCACCAAATTTTTTTACCTGAACACACCTCATTTCAAGACCACCATGCCCAACAGCGTAGATATATTTACATGCACTGTTGCTATTTAAACAACACATGCAGAAGGTGTGAACATGGACTGTTGGGGGTATAGCTGTGAATCTTTGGGAATCCCACAATTCAATTCAGAATCGATTCTTGGGGTCACGATTCGATTTATTTCCGATTCTTTCAAATCAGTTGGATTTCTTTTTCTTCATCCTCCATACTTTAGCGGCGCAGCAACAAACACCGTAACACGACACTACACGCCTCTCTGTAGCCTAAAAGGAAGAGGCAGTAAGAGCAAAAACTTTCCCTGTCCTGTTGCTGCTGTCTCGCGACACTCACCTACTGTCCTGCGGAGCTTAGCTACTGTCGCGGGGAGCTTTTTTAACTGTTAAAGAGCTCCGCAGGACAGTTAGAGTTCCGCAGGACAGTAGCTGAGCTCCGCGGTACAATTAAAAAGCTCCGCGCAACAGTAGCTGCACCCACAAAAAAAATAGATTTTTTGAAAATGAGAATCAATTGTGAATCGTTCAATGTTAGAAACACGATTCGAGCTCGAATCAATTTTTGTCCTGCACCCCTAGTTGGTGGGGTGTAGGATTTGGCACCAGATGTTACCTCAGGGTACAGTTTTGGTACCCACAATTGTTGTGAAAAGTTGTGAAGAGATATCTCTGCCATGGGTTGGCGGATTATCTACAGGCTCCAGGCATCACTTCCATGTATAAAACATGTTCTACAGATATATTAAGCTTCATTCATCATTGTTTTCCACACAAGCTACTAATCTCCCTGTTTAAAATCTAATCTCCGCTGCTTAGCCTCATGATTACGCCAAAGCCTTGTTTGTGTCACGTTCTCAAACCTTAGGCGAGCCGTAAGAGTGGTCCAGCCCTCCAGCGCAGCACCTGGCACTGTCAAGAAGACAGAACACCTTGGAGAAGCGTGGCACTGGACCAAACACCTGTAGATCCTGCAGGCCCCTCAGTGGACCACGCTGAGTGCCACGGCTCAAAGAAACTGACAGACCAGACAATGAAATCAAACATCTCCCTCTCCCTCATCTCCGTCTCCTCTGCAGCCAGAGAGAGAGAGAGAGAGAGAGAGTGTTTGAAGTGGCGATCAAAGCTTTCAATGATTTTTGTGCTGGCCTCAGGGAGCAGCTCAGGACCGCATGTCCCACAAGCCCCTGTGGCTGATTGTCAACAAGAGAGAGAGAGAGAAAGGGATGTGCAGACGGAGGAAAAAGGCCAGAATAAAAGATCAGCATCAGGGGGAGAGGAGGCCTCTCTTATGTTTTATCTCAGTTTGATTGGCACTTTATCCAGCTGTGTGACCAAAACACACACACAGACACACACACATTTGTCTTTAGGCATTATCAGTCTATAAAGTCATATATGCCATATACAATGTAATAATAATTACAATAATATGACCCATATCGTCGCTGTCCAATGAAAAACACTTACCTCCATTTTTGTCGATTTTTAGTTTACTACATAATTTAAATTGACAAACTGTCCCTTACACTATGCCAAAATTTCTTGATGAATGGACCAATAGAAACTCTTCAAAATGAGCTGAAATAAACTCGTTTTACATTGACTTCCATTGAAAGTTTACTAGTTTTTTTTCTCTCTCTCTTGTAAAGGTGCTGTTTTGGAGATAACAGTGTTTTTCATCGGACAGCGACGATATACAGTATATGCCTGTACAGCCGAACACACTGTACACTAATATGTCACACACTAGTTCCTGTCCCATGAATTTTGCCATTTTTTGCCATCCCAAGCAAGATGATTCTAGCCAGAAGCTACCCGTCACCATCAGTACCACCCACAGCACTGTGCTAATTACTGTGGGTGGTAATACAAGAATGATAACTTCATTAATTGAATGTCATTCATCTGGCGCATCTGCCACTTTTAGATTTCACTTGTGCTATGATAATTTATGTGTCACAAGAGAACACCTTACAACTTACTACAATACAGGTGTGAGCGTTCCCACGCAATACCAATTTATTAGCATGACTTTTATTGTATGTCTAAATGCTTTTGGACGCACATGGTGATGCATGAATGATTAAATATTAAGCTGCTCTAAGGCTTTGTTTACATTACCAGGCTGAAGTGACTCGAATCTGACTTATTTTCATGGCTGTGTGAACGTGCCAAATCCGATTTTTTCAAATCAGATTTGAGTCATGTTCATATGTGGTCCTAAATCAGATACGTATCTGATCCATGGACATGCGACATGAATGTGAAGGGTGAAATTGGAATTGATGTGTCCTTTTCATTGTATGCCTAAATGCTTTTGGACGCACATGGTGATAAATTAATGAATGATTAAATATTCAGCTGCTTTAAGGCTACGTTCACACTACCAGGCTGAAGGCAAAAGCAAACCACCTAGCCTTTTTTCACCTCCTCGACCTGAGCAACTTCAGACCAGCTCTTTGCTGTTTCTCCACTCCAGCAAAAGATGCTCTATGTATGAGCTACTAATGCATTTATGTCACCTTTATAAAGCTACGATTCGTCACTCAAATATGACGCTTTTTGTTGTTGATGAAGAAGGCGACGTTTATACACGTATGAACGTGCACATGTGAGACGTTTTAGGGACAGATGCGTTCACATTACACACAGATAGAGCTCACTTACATTTGTGATTGTGAACCGTTAAGAAAGACAACTCATATCTGAGCAAAAAATCAGATTTAAACAATGTGGCTTGTAATGTGAACGTAGCCTTAGTTGCACCCATTGCCTACTCCATGTCGAGAAGTACTTCCAATAGAATATGACTCTTGAGGAGATCAGGTTAACAAATATGGACCTATCAGCACCATGCCTGATGACATGCCCCCAACACTGAGCTGTGGCGCAGTGGAACTGTGTTCTCTGGAATGATGTTCTGTGTATGTGTTTGTGGAAAGGGACACAGATGTACATCTTTCAGGACTCCAACCCCCCCCCCCCCTCTATCTCCGATGCATAAACTTTCTCCATGGATGCCCCCAGCTGCTCCACTTCCCAGCTTGTGTGTATGTGTGTGAGTGTGTGTGTGTGTGTGAGTGTGTTCTGAATGTGTGTCACTCCGTTTTATCTTTTCCATGTATTTTTAATTGCCTGGGGGCATTGTTGTTGTTCGTACAGCAAAAACACCTCACAGAACAGCCTTGCTGCCTCCTTCCAGTGCATTACATTTAACTCACAGCCTCTCTGTATAGTGTATATGGACAAAAGTATTGGGACACCTGCTCATTCATTATTTCTTTCGAAATCAATAGTACACAGTCACAGTAAATTTTGAAACATTGCTGTGAGGATTTGATTGCATTCAGTAACAAAAGCATTAGTGTAGTAATCCCAATCCCATCATCATAGAGAACTTAGTTTCACTGCTATTAAGCTCAATGCTGTATCCTCTAGTCCATGCCTGGCATTAGACTTGGCATTATTAGGTGGTTGTTGTGGTGTTGCTAACTTTATTTTAAAGGTGTCTTTCCAGTATTCAAAAAAACGAGTCGATCAGGAAAAGCACCCGTGCCCGTGTCAACTCGTACATTAATATTCATGGCCCCGCCCACCTTGGCTCGTGACTGCCCACAGGCAGAGCTGAAGCCAGGCAGCGAAACCTTACATCGGATCTCCGGTGGATTTGTTTTTTTTACTCTTGACTCTTGGACTTGCTAGCTACTTGTAACTTAGCTAACGCTAGCTAGCTAGCTATATTGTGTAAGCAGAGGTGGGTAGTTCAGGTCCAAAAAGTAAAAATCCACCCTGGGGTTTGTTTCCAACTGCCCGGGCAGCTCTGCTGTGGCTTAGCCAACAAAACCTTGGGTGTATTTTTACTTTCTGTACCTGGAACACCCCTCTGTTTAAGTAACTAGGTTTACATAGGATCTCCTGTGGATTTCCTCCATAGGATCTCCTTAGATTCGCGAATTTCTCCAGCACTAAGGCTGAAGAATTAGCATTAGCAGCTAACCGCTTCATTCCAAAGAGCAAGCGGGGTAGGCGGCTAATGCTTATGCTGCAGCAGGCTACTGGTTGATAATACTCACCTCTGAACTGGGAAACAGTGGTTAGTGGCTAATGCTAATACTGCTCTAGCCCCAGTGCCGGAAAACTAAACTGAAACTTTGCACTTTGCACTTCAGCAGAGTGGCTTTACTGCTTCTTACAACCTGACTGGTAAAATTCATACATAAGGTGCACCAGATTTAAAGATACACTGACGATTTTGGGGAAAATTAAAGGATATTAAGTGTGCCTTATAGTTTGAAAAATACGGTATATGTATACTATGGCAATAGTTCTCTGCAGGGGATTCATTAGAAGAGGTGTCCACAAACATTTGGACATGTAGTTCTGTACAGTTGGCCCACATATCATGCCTATGTGGTTCTGGAGAATGTGTGTGTGTGTGTGTGTGTGTGTGTGTTCACTTTTCACTTGTGTGATCACATGTGCTTGTTTGTGAGTCTGGGTGCCATTGATAATCGCTGTAGCTTTAGCTATAGGCGCAGAAATGCCAGTTTGATTAGCTTAGCCACAAATATACATGCGTATACTTCATGATTAGCTCAACCACAAATACACACAAACACACACACAGACGTGTTTCATCTGAGTCACGGACTCAGTGTAGCTAATGTGATGTCTGTGTTAGCGGTTAGCCTGTGTGTGTGTGTGTGTGTGTGTGTGTGGTGCTGACTTAGAATAAGCTCCCAGTGTGTACGAGGGATTAGAGTTGAGTCAGGTTCCAGGGACCCACACTGAGCACAAAGTTTAAAATCCGAGGAAAAACAAGAATAGAGGAGAGGAGGAAGAGGAGGAACGGGAAGAAGAGGAGCACTTGAACTTAGAATGAGGGGTCAGACAGTGCTTGGGAAAGAAGCAGCTTTCTCTACAGCGAAGCAGAGCAGTAATCTGGAGTACATAAACAAACAGAGCTTAGAGAGAGGAAGCAGCACAGACAGAAGGAATGAGAGGGAGAGCAAGGCTGGGAGAGACTGGGGTAAGGGTGGGCAACATTATCGTAAGTGTCCTACCAATACTAAAATGCTGTATCAGGCACCGCCCACATGCTTTTATCTGTGTTTGGGGTTCACATCCACATGGAAACCTCCTTTTAGATCACTTAAAACTAGGACTGTAACCAATTATTGTGTTGTATGCAAGTAATCTGACGATTATTTTCTCGATTAGTCAATAATTATTTCTGCTGTGATCTCCATCTCTGCTTATTGCATACAAATATATTATATGCATACTGTATTTTCCACACTATAAGGCACACATAAAATTATTTAATTTCCCAAAAGTGGACAGAGTGCCTTTTAATCCAGTGCGGCTAATGTATGAATTGTACCAGTCGGGTATTAAGGAGCATTAAAGCCACTCCATTGAAGTACAGAGTTATACAGGAGATTCAGTGAAGTTTCTCCAGCGCCGAGGCTGGAGCAGTATTAGCATTAGCCGCTAACTGCAGCGCTAGCTCTCTCGCCGTTCACAGGTGCATGAATCAGACTGTAGTCTGCGTGTTTACCATGTTAAACAAGCTCTGTGATGTGAACCGCTGCAACTGTTTATTTTGAGGTGAAATACTGGCAGCTGTGGTTGTCAGAATTTTACCGTAAAATAAAACGGCTGCCATGTAGAAGATATTACAGTATAATTCTTGGCAACCGTTTATTTTAAATTTACAGTGAAATTCTGGCAACCACAGCTGCCAGTATTTTACAGTAAATTTTACGTTTTTTTTTACAGTGTATATTTCACATGTTAAAACAATTAAAAATAACATTTTTGACAGTTTTTTAATTTATGGTACTTCAATGTTTATTCTACAACAATAAGCTTCTTCTTGCTTTACGATTTATTTCTGTTGCCATTTCACAGTTTTTCACTGTAATTTTCACTGACATTTTTTACAGTGTAGCTGGTAGGGCCCTGGCTTACTCAGTCTAGGGATGTCTGGCGCCGTTTACTAGCGCTAAGCACTGCTAACCATGCTGTTGAAAATATTGGAAAACTAAGTTTACTGTAAATAAACAGAAGCGATTTACAAACAGTTTTTAGGAGAGAAATCTGTGTAGATTAACATCCAGCATTTGTTTGACTTTGCTGAATTAAAATGGAAACATGGCGACACCCTTGTTCCTTACTAGTGTTGCTTAAAATGCGCCTTACAATCTGGTATGAAAACAGACCAGAAAATAGACGCTCATTGATAGTGCACCTTATAATACGGTTCGCCTTATAGTCCGTAAATTATGGTAGTCATCACTGAAACTTGTCAATTTTTCATTCTACTCACTGTCATTTTCCACTATACTCACAGGCTTTTTCTTTACTTTGCTGTCAAAGTCGCATGACTTATGATCTGGATGTTCAGACAGTTACATCGGATACAGAATTGAAAATATCACACATAAATGACACATGTATGATATTGACGTAAATGATCAGATTTGGGCCACATTTACCTGGTGTGTGAACATAGCTCAAGATTGGTCTGAAAAAGTTGTTCAGCAGCTGGTTGGCCAATTTTTTTGGACAAAAAAGTAGAAAGGTACAGTAGCTTGTCATTCTGTTGCCTGCTACTGTTAATATTGATAAATGTAAATTTGGTTTTATTTTAAATATTTAATATACAATGCTGTTTTTAATCAGAATCTGTAATTTTGTGTTTTGCATAGTACACCGCATAGTGAGTAGTGTGTATTTTAGTATTAAACCTTAATGCTTCTTCATTCTGCAAGGTGCATTGATGTCAGTCAGTTTATGTGTTTCTCACCTGTGTGTGGCTGCACATATTTTCAAAAAACATGGAAAGTCATTTCACAGCTGATGATGGCACTTAATTACAGTATTGGCATCAGCAATAGAAAAAACTAATACAGGCTGATGGCGAATAACATGTTGGCAGTGGGTTGGCACACCTGTGAAAGCCATTAAACCACTACAACCAAACATACAAAACCAGATGGATCAGTATGTTTTGCATGGTTAAAAGTTTGCTTGAATAAATATGGCAGCATTGTGAGTATAAAGAAACATTATGTTGCATTTGATTATTATTTATAGATGCTTAATTGACTTGGAAAGGAGAGGATGGTCTCTCTCTCTCTCTATCATTGCCACTCCAGGGTGGAACGTCCTTCTGCACTATGGCACTTTGGTGGAACAGCACAAGACCTATTGCAATAGCTAATAAAGATGTTATTCTGTATACGAGGAGATCAGTCACTGGTTAAATGATGAAATTATGTATTTATGGGTATATGTCTGTGCTTCCACAAAAAGCCTATCACCTTGTAAATATATTATGCTGTGTAGCCCATATTTGAGTCATATTAGAGTAAAATCTTAACAATATCTTATCAAAATCTCTCGTCTCTCTACACATGCATCTTTCACTTTCAGTGATGGTTCTACATCTCTCAGCTTGTCCAGAAAGGCTTGTGTACAGCTGTCCATGAGGAAGGGCTTAACCCCA
Source organism: Astyanax mexicanus (assembly GCF_023375975.1). Lineage (NCBI taxonomy): Eukaryota > Metazoa > Chordata > Actinopteri > Characiformes > Acestrorhamphidae > Astyanax > Astyanax mexicanus. Next base: position 35,882,572 of record NC_064426.1, on the reverse strand, counting down.
GGCAGGCAGGCATTTTCTTCCTGATATTACACAAATATATCATTAGGAATTTTATTTAAGCATTACATAAAAAGGTTCATTTTTGGTAAGAAACATTATAAAAAATCCTAATTTTAATTGTAATAGATTTTTTTTTTTTATCGAAGTAAATCCACAACTGGCAAGATATAATAAATAAAAATGGGCACTTTCCTGAACTTATTTTTATAAACATAATAAATCTTAACATCTTAAATACAAATGAAACAGTTCATGTCTTCCAAACTTTTTTTCATTATGATTGTCTAAGTTCTCTGCGCTTTTAAAATTGAAGAATTTTGGTTTTTGTTTCTTGTTATGGGTCTGAAATTATTGTGTAGTGGAGTAGAGAGTCTCCCAAGCTCTTAGAATGTAAATAGAATTTTAAATAACTTATTTTACTGCAGGCATTTTTATTCTTTTATCGCGCTGAAACTATAAAAATTTGAATAAAGTTATTCAATCAGCAAATGCCATCCATTCATGCTTACTATAATTTAACAGACCATTGCTTTGACCAAAATAAAAGGCATTTTTTGAAAAAGTGACCTTAATTAGCTTGTTAGGCCTTTGGCTTAATGTTGGGTGATATGACCTTAAATCAGAACCGCAATTAAATTAACATTTACGATAGGTAATTAAAAATGAACGATTAATGATCAGTGGATGCATAATTTTTGGCATAAGATGTTTAAATTGCTCAGTTAACTCCAGTTTGCACCAGTCAGTGATTGAGCTCATTATATATATATATATATATATATATATATATATATATATATATATATATATATATATATATATATATATATACACACAGCCAATTACCCAACTCACTCACTAGGACTCCCCAATACCAGGAGCGTTAAGACTAGCACATGCCTCCTCTGATACATGTGAAATCAGCCACCGCCTCTTTTCGAACTGCTGCTGTAGCTAAAGGCAAGCTGCATGAACCGGATTCGAACCGGCGATCTCCCACAGTAGCATATTTTAAAGGCACAGTATGTAAACACACAGGGTGGACAAGGTCATTTTCAATTATTTTTCAATTAACTGCCAGCTCTACTATGGATTGTTCTCAGTCATCACAAAACAAGTGATGCAAATTTCAAGGTCTTATACATATTCTGAATCCACCAGCCCTGGGTTCCTCTAAAGAAGCTGCCAAGCACCCTAAAAATTTAAATAATCGATGCCCACAAAGTAAGAGAAGCCTATAAGAGAACAAAAGTGTTTTTCTGTGTTTTTTTTAGGGGGAGAGGAGGTTGCAGAGAAGAGCTTAATGAAAAGAACACCTGTCCAACTGTTAAACATGGGGATGGATGTTATAGTTCGGGTTTGTGTGTTGCTGTTTTTTTTAATGCTATGATCTGCAGGAACAGCTAATTTGCTATACTCTGATAGTAATCGATAATAGTCTTTTACTTTACTTTACTATACAGGTTTATGACTAAACAACACGTAACACCTTCACCACAGCGCTGAGAAGGGTTTAGACAGCCACGGCCCCGCCCCCGTATTGAAAATCATTAATCTGATTGGTTAGATTGTCCTGCGTCTTTGCTAACAGAACTAATAATAATACTTTAAAGCAGCATAATGTAGAAATTGGTCCTGGGTTTTCTTGCTCCTGGGTTCCCCCCACATACGGAAAGATGAACTCATACTCATTTGAATCAGTTAACTGATTATGTCAGTCAGGGACGGGATGCTGCTGTTGACTGGGTTTTAAACTAGTCACACCACGTGGACATTATTCAACCACTTAATTCTTAATTCTTTACACTATCACTTTTTCAACCTCACTTATGTTTATATATATAATTACATTTACCCATGATTGGATATTCACATATTCACTTTTCAGAACTATTTTGTAACGTACGCATATTTATATTTCTATGGCACATCAGTAACTTTTATAATCAATGTCATTGCACCTTGCACTGTTAATTATTGATGGCCATAAGCAACATTTATTGCTATTTTTATAGTCTTATATATTTTCTATTCTTTTGTGTTTTAATTTATGTTTAAATATGTATCTTATTGTACTGTATTGTTGCTGCTAGATCTATCTATCTATCTATCTATCTATCTACAGTTGTGGTCAAAAGTTTACATACACTTGTAAAAAAACATAATGTTATGGCTGTCTTGAGTTTTCAATAAGTTCTACAACTCTTATTTTTCTGTGATAGAGTGATCGGAACACATACATGTTTGTCACAAAAAACAGTCATAAAATTTGGTTCTTTCATAAATTTATTATGGGTCTGCTGAAAATGTCACCAAATCTGCTGGGTCAAAAATATACATACAGCAACAAAATTTGTCAATTTTGGTGATGTAGCGAGTTGTGTCAATCAAATTAGCTTCATGTCATGGCCTCTTCACTTCTTGTAAGTGATTCTGATTGACTACAGCTGTTGACTTCTCATGAGCCCATTTAAATAGGGCTCATTTGACCCAGTGATTAGACTCAGCTACAAAAGCTACAATGGGAAAGTCAAAGGAACTCAGTGTGGATCTGAAAAAGCGAATTATTGACTTGAACAAGTCAGGGAAGTCACTTGGAGCCATTTCAAAGCAGCTACAGGTCCCAAGAGCAACTGTGCAGACAATTATACGCAAGTATAAAGTGCATGGAACAGTTGTGTCACTGCCACGATCAGGAAGAAAACGCAAGCTATCACATGCTGCCGAGAGGAGATTGGTCAGGATGGTCAAGAGTCAACCAAGAATCACCAAGAAGCAGGTCTGCAAGGATTTGGAAGCTGATGGAACACAGGTGTCAGTCTCCACAGTCAAGCGTGTTTTACATCGCCATGGACTGAGAGGCTGCCGTGCAAGAAAGAAGCCCTTGCTCCAGAAAAGGCACCTTAAGACTCGGCTGAAGTTTGCTGCTGATCACATGGACAAAGATAAAACCTTCTGGAGGAAAGTTCTCTGGTCAGACGAAACAAAAATTGAGCTGTTTGGCCACAACACCCAGCAATATGTTTGGAGGAGAAAAGGTGAGGCCTTTAATCCCAGGAACACCATGCCTACTGTCAAGCATGGTGGTGGTAGTATTATGCTCTGGGGATGTTTTGCTGCCAGTGGAACTGGTTCTTTGCAGAAAGTAAATGGGATAATGAAGGAGGAGGATTACCTCCAAATTCTGCAGGAAAACTTAAAACCATCAGCCCGAAGGTTGGGTCTTGGGCGCAGTTGGGTGTTCCAACAAGACAATGACCCAAAACACACATCAAAAGTGGTAAAGGAATGGCTAAACCAGGCTAGAATTAAGGTTTTAGAATGGCCTTCCCAAAGTCCTGACTTAAACCCCATTGAGAACATGTGGACAGTGCTAAAGAAACGGGTTCATGCAAGAAAACCATCACATTTAGCTGAACTGCACCAATTCTGTCAAGAAGAGTGGTCAAACATTCGACCTGAAGCTTGCCAGGAGCTTGTGGATGGCTACCAAAAGCGCCTAGTTGCCGTGAAAATGGCCAAGGGACATGTAACCAAATACTAATGTTGCTGTATGTATATTTTTGACCCAGCAGATTTGGTGACATTTTCAGCAGACCCATAATAAATTTATGAAAGAACCAAATTTTATGACTGTTTTTTGTGACAAACATGTATGTGTTCCGATCACTCTATCACAGAAAAATAAGAGTTGTAGAACTTATTGAAAACTCAAGACAGCCATAACATTATGTTTTTTTACAAGTGTATGTAAACTTTTGACCACAACTGTATCTATCTATCTGTGCATCATTTTTCTACTAAAACTTATGCTTTGAAATGAATCACCACTAAAAGACACGCTTTACACATGCTTTTCTGGACAAGCTGAGAAATACAGAATTGTCACTGAAAGTGAAACAAGCTTGTGAAATATGACAGGGTTCTTTCAAGCGTTGTCATTGTCACTTCACCAGAGTTGCACTGGAGTAGCAATGCCAGCTTTGCCATTCTTCTATTCCTTTCAAGCTCCGATTCCAAAGTAAAAACTATACCTAATGTTGCTTTAAATCTATTCTTAACCATGAAAGACAAACATAAGCACTGCATGCTTGTTTGTAGTGAAATTTGTTTCATGCCAAGTGCTAAAAAAATACATACTTCAAACATTGGGCATGTCTTCATTCTTTCCACCATCATTCACACGAAATGCAGTAATCCCCTTATGTGCATACATGGCCGTGCCAGCTATACATGGCCACACAGATAAAGCAGAAGTGCTATGGAAGCAGCAGTCATGCAGAAATGAAGTGAGTCCTGCATCTGACCTCTCGCAGAAAAACCTGATCCAGCTCCCTGGGGCCCACTCAGCCCCACGCTGTGACCCACCCATAGTTTGACATTGAGAGTACTAGACGACTGAACAACTGCACATATTTAAACCATATGACAATGCCTTGTGTGTTGCAATGCTCATGGACTCCCCTTTTAAATCAATGCATTCTGCTACATCAAGCTGCACCCATTGATGACAGAGATGTGCTTTAACATTTGCACAACAGAAATGAAAATGTCTGATGTACAGTACAGGCCAAAAGTTTGGACACACCTTCTCATTCAATGAGTTTTCTTTATTTTCATGACTATTTACATTGTAGATTCTCACTGAAGCATCAAAACTATGAACGAACACATGTGGAGTTTTATGTACTTAACAAAAAATGAGCTGAACCTCCACAGTCACCGGACCTGAACCCAATCCAGATGGTTTGGGGTGAGCTGGACCACAGAGTGAAGAAGGCAAAGGAGCAACAAGTGCTAATAAACACCTCTGGGAACTCCTTCCTTCAAGACTGTTGGAAAACCATTTCAGGTGACTCCACATGTGTTCAGTTATAGTTTTGATGCCTTCAGTGAGAACCTAAAATGTAAATGGTCGTGAAAATAAAGAAAACGCATTAAAAAAGAGAAGGTGTGTCCAAACTTTTGGCCTGTACTGTACATATGTATGTAAACAGTTTCCCAAGTATACAGTTCACTTCTCAGTCTATACAGCATGAAACTGGTCCACATGCTATGCACATGTTTTCCAACACAATAACATGATATTAACCCAAACCACACATCTAAGATGACAACTGTCTTGCTAAGGAAGGTTAAAGTATAGGTGATTGATTGAACATGTATGTCTCTTGGCCTACACCCTATTGAGCACATGTGGAGCATCCTCAAGCAGAAGATGGAAGAGTGCAATATATTAAGCTATTTATCTAATATCCACCAGCTCTGTGATGTCATCATGACAGTTTGAACACAATTTGGACATGTTCACTTATGTTGCCATGTTGTTATGTTTAGAAATTAAATAATACATCTATACTGCTATACAAGCTGTACACTGACTACCAATTTTTTTATGGACTTTAAGGCGCACCGTATTATAAGGAACTATCAATTAACATTTTTTTTCTGGTCCATTTTCATACATAAGGTAAATAGCTTCCATTTATTTTCAGCAAGTTTAGATTTCCAATATTTTAGCACGGTTAGCATAGCTTAGCGCCAGTAAATGCCACCCGACAGTGCAACACTGAGGAACCCTAAGTGTTCCAGTAATCCAGGGTGCTATCATCCCAAGTAGCTTGTTTTAACACGGTAAACAAGCAGACTACAGTCCGATATACTCACCTCTGAATGGTAAAAGAGCTAGTGCTACAGTTAGCGGCTAATGCTAATACTGCTCCAGCCTTAGTGCTGGAGAAACCTCACTAAAACTCCTTTATAACACTGTACTCAGTGGCTGAACTGCGCTTAGCAGGGCATTACACATGTTGTAATTAACATATGACATTGCAAAGAATAGTGCAAAAATGTCTGTATCGTCAGTCTCGCTGCCTCCTGGTGTCACGGGGCTGTGCTGTTCTTAAAAACTGTATATTTGGCTGAGTAAAGCGCTTCCGTTTATTTACCATAAGCTTAGATTCCCAATTTCTCCAGCACTAAGGCTGGATCATTAGCATTAGCGTCTAACCACTTCGTCCCGCGCAGCTTGTTTTAACACGATAAGCGTTCAGGCTACAGTCCGATATTCTCACCTCTGAACGATGAAAGAGCTATTACCGGCTACAGGGGAATAGTGGGGATCAATAATGGGGAAATAGTGGTTAGCAGCTAATGCTAATATTGCTGGAGAAGTAAACTAAAACTCCGGTACCACTTTAAAATAAGACTACCTTTATAAAGGGTTTATAAATGGTTTACAATTAGTTTATTAATGGTTACTAATTAGGTTGTAAATGCCTTTAAAATCATTAATAATCAGTTATAACACATACGTAGAAAGGGCAACGATATAGATGGCTGTGGGTTCACTATTTGGCAAACAACAGGTCATTGTTGCCCTTTTTACGTATGTGTTATAACTGATTATTAATGATTTGAAGGCATTTACAACCTAATTAGTAACCATTAATAAACGAATTGCAATTAACCATTTATAAACCCTTTATAAAAGGTAGTCTTATTTTAAAGTGGTACCAAAACTCCTGTATAACGCTGTACTTAGCCGGAGTGGCTTTACTGCTCCTTAAAACATAAGGCGCACCAGATTATAAGGCACACTGACGATTTTTGTGAAAATTAAAGGATTTTAAGTACACCTCATAGTGCAAAAAGACAGTACTCTAAGTAATAGAAAAAATCATTTCTATAGTTTTGTCCCATTAAAAGAGATAATAAAATATTTGCAGAAATGTGAGGGGTGTACTTACTTTTTGGATAGGGTTATATGGAAACTAAGCTGCAAAACAGCTTGATTTAATCAGTGTTTTACTGATTTCAGAAAACCACTCAGTTGAGTTGCCAGATTGGAGTAAGAAAATAGGATGTAAAGCATAGAATTAAGCATACACACTGCAGATAATGTTATCAACGTCCTTGTTTTACCTTCAGGTTGACATAAAGAGCATTAAGCTGTGGAGCTATTAAAGAACTGTGTTCTCTGGAATGATGGTCTTGGGACTGATGGAGATAAGGATGAGTTGTGGATGAGTTGAGGTGGTGGTTATTCAACATCCTGAACTCACTATGACAGGGGTGTCAAACTCATTTTGGCCGAGGGCCACATTGGCATATTGGCTGTCCTCCGAGGGCCAGATGTAACTTATAAATGTAATAAAATGTAACCAAATGTAATATGTAAATGAATGTAATTACTCCTTAATGTTAAATAACTCTCAATATATTATTTATTCAATCAAATATTACAGTTGCATGGAAAAAATGTTTGCTTGTTGCTCTATTAACATAAATCATTTTAATTTGTCATGTCATGAAATCCAAAAACTCCATCAATCAAGAACCAAAATATTCAAGTGAATAGAAATGACATCAAGTTATATTAACTTTGAAATTATTAACTGAAATAAGGCTTAATAAATATAAAATCAAAAATTGTGAGCTGTTAAGAACATAGCATTTCCTCAGATTTAGCAGTTCCTCATCCAACCACTAGTGGGAGCTGCAGCAGCAGCACCACAAGTCCGCAGTGTTTACTGAGTCAGAGCTACAGCCCAGCCACGGGCTACAGGGCTCAGCTCAGCCAGTCTGGAGCGTTTTTAAAATTTTTAAGTTCTTCTGTGTATGAAATAAAGATTTTTGTAACCGAATAATACAGCTCTCTACAGTTCATCTTTCAGCCCAATCAGCTAACAGCAGCCGTTTAGAGCATGAGTCACTGCTGGGATTACATTATAAACAGGTCAGTTATCGCGCTGCTAACCTCAGGATGTTTATAACTACGGAGTTTAGTGGACACACCACGGCTGCAAGGTTAGACTGTTGAAGGCTACTGAAGACTATTAAAGGCTATTGGAGGTTATTGAAAGGGTTATTGAGGGCAGAAATCAGTAAAGGCTGGTTAGATAAGTGATTCACGTCCTCGTACTTTGCTGCGGTGAAACTGCGACTAGCGCTGTCACAGTGATGTTTATTAACCTCATTAAAACAGATTTTGTCAGCTATTGTCTTATAAATGTTTACACAGAACTTATATCTCTCCTAAAAAGCGTTTATTTTGGTCAGTAACACTCTTCGTAACACAAAAGGCATACCGGTCTTTCGCCTTGAAGCACAGCCGTCCGTCTGCATCAACTTCTCTTTTTCTGGACATTATGGGATAAACATTTGTATGTCTCAAGTCCACCCGCGAAGTTACACCTTCCCTCCGGCAGGGTTTCCACATCAATGACTACACTGCCGTGTAGTGGCAGTAAGCCGTAACTTTGCGGGTAATACAATCGACAAGCATTGTGGGAAATGTATTTTTTGGTCAAAGAACGCTTCTGACTTATTTATTATAGACACTAAGATCTTACAAGCTCTCGCGGGCCACATAAAAAGACGTGGCGGGCCACATTTGGCCCGCGGGCCTTGTGTTTGACACATGTGCACTATGATTTTAGTTTTTCACTGAATACAATCATATTCTTACAGCAATGCTCCATAATTTAGTTAGTCCAACAATAAAAGAAGGAAAACTCTTTTTAACTTTTTTTAAACTAAGAACAAAAAATAAATGAGCAGGTATCCCAATACTTTTGTCCTTACAGTGTTTTTACATTTACAGCGATACTCTCCCGTCTTTATACAGCCTTATATATACACACACACAAAATAACACTGTGCAAATACTGTGTTTCAGATGTAGGATTTAAGCTGCTTTTTATAATCCACTTCTATAAATGAAGCTGATTGGTCGACTCCGACAGGCACCATAATCAATCTGTCCAGTCAGCTACACTGACATAGTGACATTTACTCCTAGAGAGCAATGTCATGCTACTCTCAAAACAACACACACACACACACACACACACACACACACACAGGCATGCAGGGACCTCATTAGCATGCAACATAATCGCTTGCTAATTATTGGCCTGATTCTCCAGATGGTCAGCACAGTCAGGCAGACACATACACACCCACACCCACTCCAACACATAACACACACACACACACACACACACACACACACCAAGTACTGAATAATCCATATACAGTGAAATCTAGCAAAAAGCATTTGTTTCTACCTGTTTCCTTGGCCTTGTCCTTGTGTGATCCCACTGTACTGTAATGTAGAAAAGTGAAGCACTGATCTCCACTCAGCTTTATAACCATAGTAAACTGGAAGAATTTTAATACAATATAAATCCAATTACATATTAAAATGTAAGAAAATCCATTGCTATTTAAAGATGCCTTTCTATCTCGAATTCCAGCTTTTGTGAAAACAAAAAATGCAAGAGTTGCTCGTGGTTTAATCAGAGCTTAATCTGGATTTTTGTTGGTTTGGGGGATTTTAATCATCATAATAAACAAAATGCTTGTCCCAAACCCAATGTTATAAAAGGATATAACTGTCTATTTTTTTTTTTTTTTTACGTCGCAGCTCTTCTTGCATTTCAGCCATTTACTCTCCATTGATGCTGGCCGCAATAGCCTACAACACTAGCCATGCTTCTTTAAAATTCACTGATTAAAGACCATTTTTATTTATTTTTACTAGTTTTAAAGCTAAGAAGTTATAGTCTCTGTATTTAATAAATGTCTAATAAATATCTCTGCATTTACATGTATATACAGCTCTGGAAAAAATTAAGAGACCACTTTAGTTTTGCTATTTATAGGTTTATGTTTGAGTAAAACGAACATTGTTATTTTATTCTATAAACTACGGACAACGTTTCTCCCAAATTCCAAATAAAAAGAGCATTTATTTGCAGAAAATGAGAAATGGCTAAAATAACAAAAAGAATTCAGAGATTTTAGACCTCAAATAATGCAAAGAAAAAAGTTCATATTCATAAAGTTTTAAGAGTTCAGAAATCAATATTTGATGGAATAACCCTGTTTTTTTAATTACAGTTTTCATGCATCTTGGCATGTTCTCCTCCACCAGTCTTACACACTGTTTTTGGATAACTTTATGCCTGCACTCCTGGTGCAAAAATTCAAGCAGTTCAGTTTGGTTTGATGGCTTGTGGTCATCCTTCTTCCTCTTGATTATATTTCAGAGGTTTTCAATTTAGTA